>NW_025974407.1:0-8509 GCF_021869965.1 Rhincodon typus
GGTCACCGGACCCGAAACGTTAACTCTGTTTTCTCCTTCACAGATGCTGCCAGACCTGCTGAGCTTTTCCAGCAACTTTGTTTTTGTTCCTGATTTACAGCATCTGCAGTTCTTTTGGTTTTTATGGACATAGCAGGGATGTTGATGGTAATATTTGGGATATTGTAAGATAGAATTTCATGAGTATAGCCACAATAGCCAAGCCATAATTACATGGTTTTAGACTGGCCTTATAAATACTGGAGGTTCAGTCTCACACAGAAACCAATTTCAAAGGTGGTGCACAACCAGAAATACCCTGGAGAGTTCACCTACAAATGACAGAGGGAAAGGAAATTGGTAAGGCTGTTACACAAAAAGTATGGGTTCCTGTGCATTTTAAAGTATAAGGTATAAGAGCACTTCAGTGAAGCTGCCAATGTCTTGGAGAGGAAAAAAGAGAATGATTGTGAGGATATAACTTCAGTATTATGGAGAGACTAGGAATCTGCTCCTTCTCACAGGTTCAAGGAGATTTAGTAGACATATTCAGCTATGTAAGGCTCTGCTAGAGTAAATAAAGGGAAGCAGTTTCCACTGGAAGGAGGTCTGGTAACCAAAGAACTCCAATGTAATTGCCAAAAAAAGTCAGAGAGAAGATTAAGAGATTTATTTTGAGCAAATCGTTGTTATGAGCTGGAATAAACTGCATGAATATGTTATAGAAACAGATGCAGTACTAAAAGGGATTTATTGCATAAATGAAAATAAGAGTATAAAACATTGGAGGGTTCTGGGGCAAATTGTTAAGAGCCAGCCGGAAGAAAATTGTCTGAATGGCTATCTTCTCTGCTGTATGATCTATGATTCTTTGAATATTAGCGCTCTTAACATAATCTTCGTTAGCACGGACAGATATCAAGTGTGGGAGGAATGCTGGTGTCACTGCACTGGTAATGTAATCCTCAGGCCCATCGAATGTCCTGGAAATAACTGTACAAATCCCACCATGACAGTTGGTAAACTGGAAATTTAATAAATAAAACCTGGAATTGGAAGCTAGTCTTGATAAACAGTGATTGTCTTTGTCCTAAAAGGCTAACACTGGTTCACTAACACTCCTTTAGGGAAGGAAATCTTCCATCCTTATCCATTCTGGTCTACATGTGACACCAGACTCAACAAGATCACTTCAGAGATAGTAGGAACTGCAGGTGCTGGAGAATCTGAGATAACAAGGTGTAGAGCTGGATGAACACAACAGGCCAAGCAGCATCAGAGGAGCAGGAAAGCTGACGTTTTGGGCCTAGACAAAATGTCAGCTTTCCTGCTCCTCTGATGTTGCTTGGCCTGATGTGTTCATTCAGCTCTACACCTTGTTATCTCAACAAGATCATGGTTGGTTTTTAAACTTCCCTCTGAAATGATCCAGCAAGCTACCCAGTTAAAGGGCAATCAAGAATTGGCAATAAATGCAGGCCTTGCCAGACAACACTCAGATCCCCCTGCACAGAATAAAGGTACAACAAGATCAGTCCCTCAGTGGCAAGAACAATATCTGTGTCATCAGTAACCATGCCACTGCACTGCTATCAAGAAGGAAGCTTGTAATCAACTAAGATGCTGGTGCAGCTTTAGTACCAACCTTTCAACCAGCATCTCACCGTTGGGAAAATGTCGTTGTATTTGTTCACAGGATGTTAGTGTTGCTGGCTGGACCAATACTTGTCGTCTATTCCTAATTATTTTTCATCGGATAGTGGCTGGTCTTCTTGAACTGTTGCAATCCATTTGGCATAGGCAGAGAGGGAGTTTCAGGTTTTAGACCCAGTGACAGTAAAGGAATAACATGACTATTTCCTAGTCGGGATGGTTTGTGACTTGGAAGGCAACTTGCAAGTGGTGTCCCCAAGCTGCCTTTTCCTTTCCGGATAGTAGAGATCATGTGAAGTCTGTACACAGCGAAAAAACAGCCTCTGTGAACAGAGTAGACCTGATTCAATGTGAAGTCTGCATCAATGAACTATATTGTGAATACGAAAGAATGCCCAGGATTAGCATTGTGAAACATCTCTGCTCAGACCCAAGCGTGATCCTGAGCTTCAGTTGCTTGCTGTTATAATTTACTGCTCTATTCTCATGCTGTTGTTTCTGTCCTTGATATGCTGGAGTGTAGCTTAACAGAAACTGAAAGAGCAGCACTTCACTTTCAATGAAGCATCTTCTGGACATAAGACTGAGCTCAGCAATTTCGGACTTTAACTCAGTGCTCCATTTCGATTACTTCTTTTACAATGTGGTGGTTTTCTCTTTGCTTTTCATGTTTTGCTTTCAGACAGTGCTGTTCATTATTCTGACGTGCACCTTCTCTCTGGACAAATGCCATGTTTTTTTGTTACACCTATTGCACTCCCTCTGCCTTTTGACTCACGACATCTTTTACCTCCTCCCACTTTCTACCCTGTCTCAGACTGTCCCTTTTATTCTTCTCCTTTTTCCTATCACTGGGATACGTAAAACCTATCACATATATATCTGCTTTCAATTTGCATCATATCTAACTCGAAATGGTAATTCTTTTCTCTCTCTCAGCTCATACAGTTGGTCAGCTGAGTAGTACTAAGTATTCCTAGCGCTTCAGTTTTTATTAATATTTTCTTTTGTATTGTAGCACTGCAGGATGTCTACAATTGTCTTTGGACTCAGAAGATAGAAAACATCATCGTTTTCACAATAAAAACTGAATGAACTGTGGATGCTGTAAGCCAGAAACAAAAACACAAATTGCTGGAAAAGCTCAGCAGGTCTGGCAGCATCTGCGGAGAGAAATCACATTTCGGGTTGACTGACATTTCCTCAGAACTAATGTGATTTTACTAACTCATAACCCTGTCTTCCCATCCTACTATTCAAAAAAACTCATTCAGATTTTATCCATACACAAATTTGAAACTGGATAATGTAAAGTAGCTTTCCTTTCTAAAGAGAGACAGCATGTTGATATTTCCTCTCGTGCATTCCTTGATTGAGCACCATATTGGCCTTAAAGACAAAAATCCACCCATTTTGTCGTAAATAAATCAGTTTGAGTTTGACCAGCTACTTCCAAATGGGTCTGGAGTCAATAACAGGGTTAATCTGTGGCTGAATGCATTATACCTTGCAGACGGGGTGCACAGTCTACACTTGTTTTAGTTCAAGTATGAAATATTAAAGGGTTAAATATTGAGACACTTAAGATGGTTTAAGTTTGCAATAGGATAGATGGAAAAGAACTATTTCCTCTAGAAAAGGAAGTTCTTAAATCTGAAGCTAGGTCATTCAAGGGAGGTGCCTAGAGTACTTTTATTCCCCTTTATTCAGTCATGGAATGTAGGTGTTGCTGGCAAGACTGGGATTTGTTGTCCATCCCTAATTGCCCTTGAACGCATAGTTTTTCTCGTTAATTTCAGAGGACATTGAAGAGCCACCCACATTACTGTGGGTTCGAATCACATGCAGGCCGCACTGGGTATGATGGCAGATTTCCTTCCCACAACAGCATCGGTGAAACAGATGGATTTTTACATCAATCTCAGATTTTTATCCTGTTGTTATTACCGAGATGAGCTTTCACATTCCAAATTTATTAATCTTGTGTAAATTCAACCTGCTGCTGTGATGGGATTTGAGCTTGTGTAACCAGTGCATTAACCTAGATTTCAGGGGTTTCCTATGATAACGCCTCTCTGCCACCATTGCCCCTGCCCCATCTAGAAACGGTGGGGGGGAGGGGCGGCGCTAGTGGAAATCTCAACTGTGAGCCCCCAACAAGGTGAGGAGGCTAAATCAATTGAAAATGACAAGCGGTTTTTGTTAGGTATGAAAATTAGGGGATTTCAAAGCAAAGCAGGTAAAATGAAGCTAAGTTACAGATTTGCCACACTCCAATGTGATAGCAGAGCAGGCTTGAGTAGTTCAATGTTCTACTTCCATTCATATGTTGAGCATACGAATCATCAATGATGTGACACCATATTAGCATTATTGTTCAGAGGGACGAAAACACTTGGTCTTAGGAGGAATGCTAACATTTGCACTATGCCATTGAAGAGGCTTTTTTTTTATTCCAAAGTACATCTAGTGGTTACAGTTGATATTGTAAATTATTTAACATGATATTGATGTTTCAACTGCATTCTCTTGACAGTGTGATTTTGTGACAGCACTCGCGACTCACAAAATACCACGCTTGTTTTCCTTTCCAAGTGTCTGATGGTATAAGCCAGAGGAACACCCCAGGCAAAGGGATGCTGATTCATTGGGGTCACCCTTAAGTTGAGGCATGAAACAGTCCTGCTGTTTATTTGATCCGTTGCAAATTGACAATTCCACAGCAGCCTTCAAAGAAGAAAAGAATCTTATTTTCCGTTCTCCTGGCCAACTTTTCATGAAGACACCCCAAAACACGTGAGCTGACTATTTGCCAAATTTCTATCTGTATTTTTATCAGGTGTTGAACATCAACAATAGTAGCCTACATTATAGTAGCCTAAAAGCAATTGATTTTTGGTGTTGAATTATGTAACATTAATGGAATTTGGTGACAAAAATAACTGGTGGAGAATAGAGTCATCTCCCAATATTATGCCACTAAACTACAGCAGCTTAATCTAGATCTTAATCTGGCTCTGGAGGTACAGGCAGCTCAATAAGGACCTGTCAAACTTTTACTCAAACTTTTATTCACATAACACTTGTGAAAAGTAGATGGGGTGCACAGTCTACACTTGTTTTTCTTCAAGTATGAAATATTAAAGGGTTAATTATTGAGGCACTTAAGGTGGTTTAAGTTTGCAATAGAATAGATGGAAAAGAACTATTTCCTCCAGAAGAGGAGGATATAATCTCAAATCTGAAACTAGGTCATTCAAAGGAGATGCCTGAAAGTACTTTTCTTCCCTTTATTCAGTCATGGAATGTAGGTGTTGCTGGCAAGACTGGGATTTATTGTTCATCCCAAATTGCCCTTGAACTGATAGTTTTTCTCGTTAATTTCAGAGGACATTGAAGAGCCACCCACATTACTGTGGGTTCAAATCACCTGCAGGCCACACTGGGTATGATGGTAGATTTCCATCTTCCTGCTCCTCTGATGCTGCTTGGCCTGTTGTGCTCCTCCAGCTCCACATTGTGTCAACACTTGTGAAAAGGTTTCATTCAATTCGCAATAAACAACTGCACCTCCCAGTCGCGAATCATTTCAACTCCCCCTCCCATTCCTCAGACGACATGTCCATCCTGGGCCTCCTGCAGTGCCACAACGATGCCACCCGAAGGTTGCAGGAACAGCAACTCATATTCCGCTTGGGAACCCTGCAGCCCAATGGTATCAATGTGAATTTCACAAGTTTCAAAATCTCCCCTCCCCCTACCGCATCCCAAAACCAGTCCAGCTTGTCCCTGCCTCCCTAACCTGTTCTTCCTCCCACCTATCCCCTCCTCCCACCTCAAGCCGCACCTCCATCTCCTACCGACCAACCTCATCCCGCCCCCTTGACCTGTCCGTCCTCCCTGGACTGACCAATCCCCTCCCTAACTCCCTACCTACACTCACCTTTACTGGCTCCATCCCTGCCTCTTCAACCTGTTTGTTTCCTCTCCACCTATCCTCTCCTCTATCCCTCTTCTATCCGCCTCCCACTCTCTCCCTATTTATTTTGGAACCCCTTTCCCCTCCCCCATTTCTGATGAAGGGTCTAGGCCCAAAACGTCAGCCTCTCTGCTCCTATGATGCTGCTTTGCCTGCTGTGTTCATCCAGCCCTGCACCTTGTTGTCTCGGATTCTCCAGCATCTGCAGTTCCTACTATCTCTCATTCAATTCACACCTTTTTGTGAAGACCTTTAAAATGTTGTTGAAATGTGTTTCTCTCTCTTTTTTCATTATGATTGGCATTTGATTGGTATAATTGTGGGACTTAACCTGCTGTATTTTCAAAGTGATTCTTTTTAATTGTTATCAAAGCTGTTGACTCGTCAGTGTGGATTTAACAAAAGAGGTTGATAAAACAAAGCCTGCAGATGCAGCTCTTCCATCTGCATGGATGAGTTAAGGAATACACAAGTTGCTGGGGTAACATGCCACTCATATATTACAACAACAAACCATGCAGATGGTCTGCCAGTTCATCACACTATTCGAATATAAGGCATGAACCTCAGCACATTATTCTCACCCACTGCAAATTATCGTTTCTATTTCCAAAATACCGATAGCTTTTATTGAACAATCTTGCAAATGTACTCAGTTGGCTAAAATGTGGTGCAGAGTAATGCCAACACTGCTACTAGCTGTGTTAGTTCTTGGAAGCCTGACTCCCTACGCTGCCTTCCACTTAATATAGTGTGTTGCCCCTCAACCTATATATAAGGAATTGCCTCTCTAATGGAGGGAGGTGGCTATGGTCTTTTGTAGTCAATGGATAACAAACAGACCAAAATAATGGTTAGGTAAGTTTTCTCCTGATTTGAGAGCGTATCAGTGATATTGTGATGGCAATGAGGGTTGCTGTGGATAGTGGATGGTGTCACTCTCCACAGCTGTTCTTAATGTTGACTTAGCTTTGTATATTTGCATAAGTCCTTGAAAGTTTCCTTGATCTCATTTACAGCCCAGGGAATCAGGGGCTCAACACTGACCTTGTCAATTGTTGATGCCAGACGTGCTGGCATCTGGAACTGGTAAATGGTGTTGACTCTTACTGACCTGAAATGAGCTTTTCTTTTCTCCTAGGACCAATAGAATGAGACCTGGCTATCAGATGATATTTCTGCATTCATGGATGACATACTGTAGATCCAGAATTATACACAAGTTAATGCCATTGGATTATGTGCAAAGAAAGGAAAGATGTTTTGCTTTTATGTGACTGTTTTCATCACCTCAGGATGTCCCAGTGCAATTTACAGTCAATGAAATATGTTTTGAAATGCAGTCATCATTGCATTGTAAGAAAGGCAGTGCACAAGTCCTGCCCGCAAGTTTCTGTTCAACACAAGTGGCACGGTGGCTCAGTCGTTAGGGACCTGGGTTCGATTCCAGCTTCAGGCGACTGTCTGTGTGGAGTTTGCACATTCTCCCCGTGTCTGTGTGGGTTTCCTCCAGATGTTCCAGTTTCCTCCCACAGTCCAAAGATGTGCAGGTTAGGTGGATTGGTCATGCTAAATTGCCCATAGTGCCCAGGGATGTTTAGGTTGGTGGGTTAGACATGGAGAAATCAGGCATAGGGGAATGAGTCAGGTTGGGATGCTCTTTGGAGGGGCGGTGTGGACTGGTTGGGCCGAATGGCCTGTTTCCACACTGTAGGCATTTTATGATTTCTATGATATGACAAGCACACCAACCACACAAAGGGAATAAGTAACTTGATTACGCGGAAGTGATGAAACTCTACACAACAAATATCTGAAAGTCTAGCTAATACACGAGGCTGGATAACTCCAATGGCCTGCCCAATATCTCCATGAGCTAATACATCACATCCTGCACAGCAATTTTAGATACACCCCTTAAAAGGTATAACACAGTTAATCTTCTTTACATGACGTTAGCAGATGGGAAAAAAAACAATAGTCAAAACCTCTTGGTGAGCCCAGGTCTTGTAAGTGGTGTTATTTGTTTTCCTAAAAGGTTGGTGGGGCTTTGGTGTCAACTCATCCAAGCTTTACACTTTCCCTCAATACTGCACCAAAGCTGCAAGTGTGGATTTCCTGCTTGTCTCTGGTTTTGGTCTCATATAATTGGTCAGAAAACAAGAGGGATTTAAAAGTAGCAATATTGTTTCTCTCCAAAGAGAAGTGAAAGACTTGGACTGCAGAGGGATATTCTGGAATCTTCTTTAGAGAAAACGCAGCACACTTAGAACCATTCAGTCACAATTACCCATCGATTGTACATTCAAAGTCATTAAGATGTCTGAAGCTGGACGCCTGAGGTTTGGAGGAGGCAAATCCTTCTTGGCAAAACCAGCTGCTCCATCACATAGAGATAATAGGAACTGCCGATGCTGGAGAATCTGGGATAACAAGGTGTAGAGCTGGATGAACACAGCAGGCCAAGCAGCATCAGAGAAGCAAGAAAGCTGATGTTTCGGGTCTAGTCCCTTCTTCAAAAATGGGGGAGGGGAAGGCAATTCTGAAATAAATAGGGAGAGAGGGGGAGGTGGATAGAAGGTGGATAAAGGAGAAGATAGGTGGAGAGGAGAGGTCAAAGAGGCGGGGATGGAGCCAGTAAAGGTGAATGTAGGTGGGGAGTTAGGGAGGGGATAGGTCAGTCCAGGGAGGATGGATAGGTCAAGGAGGCGGGATGAGGCTAGTAGGTAAGAGATGGGGGTGGGGCTTGAGGTGGGTGGAGGGGATAGGTGGGAGGAAGGATGGACAGGTTAGGGAGGCAGGGACGAGCTGGGCTGATGTTGGGATGCGATCGGGGGAAGGGAGATTTTGAAGCTTGTGAAGTCCACATTGATACCATTGGGCTGCAGGGTTCCCAAG
>NW_025974408.1:0-8508 GCF_021869965.1 Rhincodon typus
GTATCCTGCTCCTATGATGCTGCTTGGCCTGCTGTGTTCATCCAGCTCTACACCTGGTTATCTATAATAAAAATGCAATTATCATTTCAGTTTCTTGTGTATTACTGCATAAAACACTGAGCAAAGTCACCAAAATAAAATACAGTAAAGGAACATAGACGTCAAACAATTTTAACTCTGCATCTAAGAAATCTTGTTGAGTTCCTAGTTGAAATATTGACAATGTAATTTCAGAAACTTCCTTGGTCAACCAATAACCCAGACTAAGGAGAGGGTTTTTTTAAAATTTTAACTAGAAACAAGCTTAATTTTTGATCAAAATCATGATCAAGTCTTTTTAGCAACTGATTGATTAATTGGCCAGCTCAGTCAATGTTGCCTTTAACTATCAATGTCACTAGATTAAAAAGGAGTCTTGAGCCAACAACAACGGGGTGCATTGGCTATGCTTCTGAACCTGTGTACCCCAGTTATGGAAGAAATTCAGACGTCATGAAGCTAATAAATTGGTCATTGTCAAAAGGCATATTCACAATTGTACCAAATAATATTTCCACGTGGAAGTAGTAGCCATTTTACCATAATTTATGCACTCAGTAAATCTAGGTGTAGTTCAGCGGTTTCTTATTAAGTTTACTATTACTCCAGTTCCTTTATCTCCTTAAATCAATAATTATTATTTCACCATTTGTAGTGCTGTATTTTTGGATAAATTTCTTACTTCACAACAACGAAAAGCTTTGAAGAATTCAAAAGTACTTAAAAACATCTTGTGACTTCTTGAGGTTGTGAAAGAAGCTGTGTAAATGTGGTCTAGTATTTTCTTGTCTCTCTGTGCTTGTCTGTATCTCACTACCAATACCCGGCTTCTGTTTGGTATGTGGTCATTCTTGAGATTTGACATTGTACTGTCCCTCTCGAGCAGGCTGTCACTGTTGTTTTCTGTGCAGTCACTGCCCTCTTTGCATTTCAGATCTTTTTCCAGTTGATCAGTTTCAAGGGCTTGTAAAAATATAACAGTATCATGAATATAATATCTGCAGTTCTCATTAGACTAACCAGGAGAAAGTATCTGGACAGATGCATGAAAAGACTGTAGCTTGTCAAGTGTACATTTCCAAGTTGAATTGACTTGACATTGTGTACATTAGAATCAAAAAGCAGGAAGTATCACGTTAAATAGTATTTTCACATTTTGAATATCATACTGCAACATGGAAGCAATTGGAGCATATTTGTATATTTGGTTTATAAATTAGATTTACATTTTATACTCAATTCAGGATTTAAAATTTCATTGCACTTTCATTTCTCTGGTTATTGTAGGAATTAAGTTAAACCAGTTAGTAAATTGGTTGCAATAAAACTGTATTTAGAATATGTTCTGATGACTAGCTTCACTTCCTTGATATAAAATGTATCAATAAAGATTTGTGGCTGTAAGAAGCTTTTGGAAACTGGTTCTTAGATTTGAGGTAATTGGAGAAAGAAACAAAAGCATTGTGAGGAAAAGAAAAGTTGACGTTTCTGGTTGGGACCCTTTTTCTGAAGAAGGGTTCCGACCAGAAATGTCAACTTTCTTGCTCCTCTAATGCTGCCTGGCCTGCTGTGTTCCTCCAGCTCCACACTGTGTTATCTCTGACTCCAGCATCGGCAGTTCTTACTATCTCTGAGGAAAAGATAAGACCTTTTTTGTGTAGTGAGTGGTTAGGGCCTGGTATGCTCTGCCTGAAAGTATGGTGGAGATCAATCTTAATTGAAGAATTTGAAAAGGAATTGAACTGTTTTTTGAAAGGAAAGAATGTGCAGAGTTACTAGGAGATGGAAGGAATATAGCACTAAATGAAATGCCCATGTGGAGAGTTGGTGCATACACAATGGCCGAACAGCCTTCTGTTGCACTGAAATCATTCGATTTTAAGTTTTTGTCAATAGGTGTGCCTCTGAGATTACAAACATAACATCAAAAAGCAAACTAAAGGTCTGCATCTGAATGCACATGTCAGTTAGTTTACTTTGTTATAAATACTAGCAGATACTGAAGTGAATAAATATGATCTGATACCATCCTGCAGCCACATTTCTAAAATGGCTAAGGACTGCATCTGAATATTGAGGGGTAAATTACAGTCAAAAGGAGTAGGAAGCTAAGTAAAGGTGGGGGTGCAGCATTGTTAAATCTGTCTTTATGGTGAAGGATAATAATATCATTACTAGCTGTATATCAGAAGAGGGAAGTGAGAGAGGAACTTAGTACTGATTCCTTCATAATTATAAGATTACTAAGTATAATGATGGAGGAGCGTGCTGCCAAATCTCTAGGCCCACTTGGACTTTATTGTAGTATCTTTAAAGAGGTGACTAATGAGGTAGTAGATGCTTTGGTGTTAATTTTCAAAAGTTCCCTTGATTTCAAGAAGTTTTTATCAGACTGGCAAGGAAGTATAACCCCTCTATTCAAGGGCATAAACAGCAACCTATAGCACAATTAGCTTGATATCTATAATGGAGAAGGTATTAGAAATGGTCATCAAAGAGATAATAGCTGGGTACTTCGAACATTCATTTTAATCAGTAAGAATAAACATGTTTTTTTTGAAATGGAAATCGTTTTTAACCAAATTATTGCAGTGCATTGAAAAGGTAAATGTGCTGTGGATAGAGGGCAGCCTATAGACATACTGTTCTGTACTTTCCACAAAGCATTTGATAAGATGCACATCAAAGGTTATTGTAAAAGCACATAGTATAAGAGGGTAACATATTAGCATGGATAGAACATTTGCTGGCAGAAACCAGAGAGTATGCATAAATGGGTCTTTTTCCGATTAGCAGGATGAGACTAGTGATGTTCTACAGGAGTTTGTGCTAGGCCTCAACTTTTTATGTTTTATAAGAGTAACTTAGATCAGGGAAGAAAAGGCATGGTAGCTAAGTTTGCAGACAATACCAATATAGCTTGGAAAGTGTAGATGGGTTGAGTGAGTGGACAAAAATGTGGCAGATGACGTATAATGTGGAAAAATATGAAGTTCACTTTTGCAAGAAATATAAAGAAAGCCTATTGCTTAAAGAGCAGTCGAAGAATTCTGACGTGCAGAGGGAGAGGGATTTGAAGTTCTAGTACATGAGTATAAGAAATTAGTATGCAGATACAGCATGTAATCATAGATTTTCGAGGCACCTGGTTAATGGGATGCTATCCTTTTATTACCAGAGGAATTGAACATAAAAGTAAGGATGTTATGTTTCAGTTATACAGTGCATTGGTGAAGCCGCATCTGGAATATTGTGTACTGTAATGGTTCCCATACTAATGAAAGGATGTTAAAGTGTTGGAAGCAATTCAGAGAAGGTTTAGTAAACTATACCTGAAAATTAGCAGATTGCGTCATGAGAACAGGCTAGACTGGCTAGGCCTGTATGGTCTGGAGTTTAGTGGGACTGAAGGATAGATTTGGAAAGGATGTTTCCTCTTGTGGGAGAATCTGGAACTAGGGGTCAGAGATTAAAAGATGGGTGGGTCACCTATTTAAAGCAGATGAAGATTTTTTTTTTCTCTGAGGGTTGTGGATCTTTGAAAGTCCTTACTCAAAAGGCAGTGGCTACAAAATTTTTAGATATTTTTAAGGCAGAGGTAGATAGGTTCTTGTTTGCCAAGGTGATGAAGGATTGTCAGGGCATGCAGGAACGTAGAGTTGAAGATAAAATCAGATGAGCCATGATCTTACTGAATAGCTGAGCAGGCTGGAAGGACCAAATGACCTATTCTTGCTCCTGGTTTGTATGTTGTATGCTTTATGTTGAGAACAGTATAAAGCAGCCTTGTTGTATTATGCGCGGGAGCAATAGTGCAACTAAGACTTTCATTTCAACTGATATCACTTTTGCAATGTAATTTCTTATCAGGTTTCCTGACCTGCAAAACAGAACAAACAACAGTACAAACAACTTTCACTGAAGTGTGGAATAGTTGCTCTGAACACTTAAATCTAAAATATATATATTTTTCATAAGAATTTCTCCCTAGGATGTTGTATCAGATTGGTGTGTTCATGTGGAATCCAGTGACCTTCATGCTTAGAACTACCATCCCACAAATTCCTAGTCAGTGTTTTCTGGCCACTCACCCCTCCCAATGAGCGTCTTTAGGCTTAAAATCAGAAAATGCTGAAAATATTCTGGGGGTGTGGTAGCGTCTGTGGAGAGGGAAACAAAGTTAATTGTTCTTCAGTACTGCAGAACTCCAGTTCTGAAGAAGTCATAATCAACTCAAAATGTTAACTGAGTTTATTTGTTTACAGATGCTGCAAAATGTGCTGAGTAGCAGGTTGATTAGTGAATCAAGTGACTGACTCTTGGCTATCAGAAATTTCAAACAGAGATTAGACTTGCTGCTCCTAGCTATGATGACATGTATATTGAAACTTCTGTAAAGTTCTAAGACATTTTAAATCATCTCAATAAACTGAATTTTAGAGCTATCTTTACCTTAATCTGAGATTGATGATAAGCAACAATTTAATTCAAACACAACATTTTCTATTTTTGTTTCCAAATTTCCAGAGTGGTCTAAAATTCAATGATGTATCCCCATATAAAACATTGCTGTTCCTGCTGCCACATTCCTGTTTGCAATGAGATTTGAGCAATACTACCAGAACTGGGTTAATTCCAGATTTTTGTTTTCTGAAACCTGGCTTTTCATTGTGGCGTATGGACTCTTTCTTTTTGACTGGTTTCCTGTTGAAGAGCCGTAAAGTGGGCCAGTGATTGCAGTTGTCGAGACCTAACTCATAATGTTGGAGAGATAGTAGGAGCTGCAAATGCTGGAGAATCTGAGATAACAAGGTGTAGAGCTGGATGAACACAGCAGGCCAAGCAGCATCAGAGGAGCAGGAAAGCTGACGTTTCGGGTCTAGACCCTTCTTCCAGCTCTACATCTTGTTATCTCATAACGTTGGAGAGGTTTGTTTGGTGCTGCAAATTTAATGCATTAACCTCATTGCCAAACATTTGTTTATATTTTATGTTGTAAAAATATTTCTTGAACAAAAATGTGAACTTGTTCTGAGCACAGTTCTGGCATGATGTTTATGAAAGGATAACAAAGATGAACATGAAGTTGAACAACAGAAGGAGTGTGATCATAATGGGGTTAGCTATTCTGGTGTGTTTTGGTTGAGCTCCCCAGCTCTTATTTATACAATAGGAAAATCTGATTTTCCATTTCTTATTTCTACAATTCAGAGACAGGTTTTTTTTAAGTCAGTTCTACATTTTTAAAAAAATGCATCTGCTTCTCACTGTCTCTGTTTTTGTGTATTTGTCTTTCTGTCTCTGACTCTCTCTTCTTATCCTTAATTGTCTGTAGGCCTTCACACAAACTAGTTGCTATGATTCACATCTGCTTTCTGTAAATACCTTCAAACTCTTTGCCCTAAGGTATGGAAACAGGAAGAAATTCTGGAGACTGATCTAACATGATAGCAAAAACTCCATGGTTGTTGTGTGGTGGGATGTCACTCCAATGTGTTTCTTTTAAATTTAGGTCGAGACTTGATTTGCATTCAGTCTATGGATGGAATGCTAACGTTTTTTGAGCAGGAAAGCTTTGCTTTTGGACGTTTCTTGCCTGGTTGTCTTTTGCCAGGCCCGCTGAAATACAGCTCAAGGACAGACTCCTTCATTACTGTGTCCTCAAGTCGGCAAGTTGAAAACTATAAGTGAGTCCTATATATTTCTTGTCTTTAATGTACATAATATGTTGAAGACAAAATGATCAATTAACTGCAAATGGGTTTGGTTTCTACATTAATGCATGGTTAATAATTCATATTTGCATTATGTTTAGGAAATAACATTGAAGAAACCAACTTTCTCAGTGTAGTGAGTGTTGTGGTTGGACTGTTCTAACTACTAACATACTTAGGAAGCTTTGTGGTATTGAGACTGAATTGACTTAGTTTTTTTGACAGGCATAAATTATTACATGAATATTTAATTTTATTGATAATTCTTGGTACATATACTGTCTAAATTCTCCAATGGTCAAGCCATTATGCACATATTTCACTCTCTAGGAGTTTGTTTTATTATGACAATAAAGCATTTATTTGAAACGAGAAATAATATTCCTGCACTTTAGCCACATCAGTTTTTAAGAGCCAAAATGCTACAACCTCAGAATTTGTGCTCCACATTAAAGAAAATTTATACAAAGATAAAGAAGGCAGAACAAGTCATTAAAATTTTCTCTCATTTATATAGTGTCTTTCGTATAGAAGCATTGCTTACAGGGCTGTAAATCCCAAAGAGTTGTGTCTGTTGAAATACTGAATAATTAGATTTTATATAGGAAATAATCTAATTTTTTTATTGTCTAACTCAAAGCTCTGACTAAAATGAATGAGCAGACTGTGCTCCTGGGTATCTAACAGTGCCATGTTTCAGCCAGCTCTTTGCTGGTAGACCTGTGAGAGCAGAAAGGGGTAACTGACATGTTGAGAATGAAACAAAAACAGAAATTTCTGATGAAACTCAGGAGTTCCGGCAGCATCTGTGGGAAGTAAGCAGAGTTAACGTTTCGAATCCATGACTTGTTATCGGAACAGTCATCAAAACGCTACCTAAACTTCACACATCCTATCTTGTCTTTGATATCTTTCCTTAACAAACATCCTCATCTTGGTCTTGAACAATCAGTTGATGCAGAATCTACATTCTTTTGCAGAAATGATTTCTAGTTTTTCACTATTTCTCATGGGAAGAAATGCTTTCTGATTTTGCTTCTAAAGGGCCTAGCTATAATTTCAAGATTATGCCATTTTGATTTTATTTGGACTTCTCCCATAGGAGGAAATAGCTTTTCTGTATCTACTTGTATCATTTGAAAACCACAATTTATCACTTCAGCCATCTGAAATTTCTGCAAGATAGCCTCCTAATTTAGTCCTTTAAGCAGTGATATAAATCTGGTGAATTCTATGCAGCACCCTCTCTGAGGTCAATAATATAGTGCATAGAACTGAATCCAGTAGTCTATTTTTGGTTTAACTAAGGCTCTATATAAATGAAGCATTGCTTTTTTTCTGTTTTATTCCCTTTGAAATAACATCTGCCATTACATTTGGGATTTTGATTACATTTTGTCCTTGGCTGCTGAATTTTAGTGATTTATATACGGGGATTCAAAATTCCTTTCCTCCCTTACAATTTCTAGTTTTTCACAATTTAGAAACCGTTTTGATTTGTCCTCCTTGGGTGACTTCATATTTGTTGACATTAAATTGCATCTTCCTCTGTTTTGGCCACTCTCACAATCTATATTGTTTTATGACTTTCTATGCTGATTTATACCACTGCGTTTCCTTGCCATCTACAAACTTGGATATTCTGCACCATCTACCATCAAAGAAGACAATGATATATATGATAAATAGCTGAGCCCGAATACAGGTGACAGAGGAGATTATTTGTCCTATTTCTTAATCTGAGTACATCCTTTGCTTCTCTGCTATTTCCTAACTCTAAACTACTGTTGTCATAAAGTAACCTTCAATTTTATGAGCACTGAGTTTTCCTAATAATGCCTTTCAAAGTGCCATATCATAGGAGGTTTGAAATTCAGGCAAATTTCTTGATATCAGGGACTGGATTCGCAGCACAAAGTACTTCCTTCACATTGATTGACGTCTAAACTATCGTTTACTTTAGGGGAAAATGCGATAAATATTTAAAGCTGAAGGAGAGTTCAGAGCAGCGGGATCAATTTTAATTGCTGCTGAAAAAATTGGTGCAGTATGACCTGTCAAAGTTCCGCTTTCTGTGCTGCAGAACTGTTGAGTTTTAGCTTTGTATTTTCTTTAAAATGAATACATGGTGCATTTTTGCAACTTAAAACAGTTTCAGTCTATGGGTCCCCAACCCGTTTTTTAAATAGCACCCTTAAGATTGGAAAACATCTTAAAGCACTCTGGAGGCAATGTTAGAAAAATGTTTTTTGTGGGTGTGTTCATCATAATGATTGGAAAAAAAATGCTTTTTTTTGTCTCCCATATCAGGTACCAGGTGCTAGCTATTGCCACAGATGCAGAATCCAGACAAGATTCTGAGCAACAGAAATTAGGATCTGGGAAACGATTAACGGTGAGGCATTTTTTTTAGTTTTATTGCTTTTTAAAAAAGATCACAGTCTGTCAGTTGTGGTGGACAAGTAAGGGTAGGTTAGCTTTGTCGCAGTCAAGTAGAACATAATTTATGTCTTTAAGACCCTTTTTTGTACTGTGCTTGAGTTTGCAGTCTGTTTGGAGGGATTCAAAATGGATTACTCTGGAAACTTGTGCTTGAATTTGAGAACCGACAGCACATTCAAGATAGTAGGAACTGCAGATGCTGGAGAATCCGAGACAACAAGGTGCAGGGCTGGATGAACACAGCAGGCCAAGCAGCATCATAGGAGCAGAGAGGCTGACGTTTCGGGCCTAAACCCTTCATCTAGGCCCGAAA
>NW_025974409.1:0-8508 GCF_021869965.1 Rhincodon typus
CTTTTCTGATGAAGGGTCTAGGCCCGAAACGTCAGCCTTTCTGCTCCTATGATGCTGCTCTATTTTCTATGTTTTTGTTTATTCTTTTGAGGTTTGAACAGCACTGGAAAGGTTGCCCATTGTAGGTACTTGTTATCAGGGTTAGGGTTAGGACAGCAAGCCACTTTGTTCAAGAGCAGGCAGCCATGTTAGAGGGCAGTTAAGATTTGACCATAATGCTGTGTGTCTGGAGTCACCTGTATGCCAGACCAGGGAAGGATAGGAGATTTCCTTAAAGGCAGGTCTAACGGACCTGAACCAAATTATTTTTACAACAGTCATTGCTGATGTGTGGGGATTTGCCTTCCATTCTAGATGTAGAAGCTGAATTTAATTTCCACCACTTATTGTGGTGCTGTTTGAATCCTTGCCTCTACAGCAAAATCCTGGGCTGCTGGATTTCCAGCCCAATGGTATTATCATTACTGCTGCCTAATCTCGATGGTATTATTTTAAGGATGCTATATAAATACAAATTATTGTCAGAATGGGAGGGAGTCTTTATTAAAAATTATTTGAGTGATGGGGGTGGGGGCCTTACAATTTGACGAGAAAGCCGGACATAGAAACATAAAGATAGGAGGAGGAACAGGCCATTCAGTTCTAATGAACCTGCCTCCCCATTTCGTATGATCATGGCTGCTTTCTCCCAAATTGGGCTTTTTTGATGACCCTGATTCTTAAACATTCAGTGATGGAATACAGCCAACAGAAATTCAGACTGAAATTTCCCCATCATTATCCATTCACACATCCTTTAAATAGGACAGCTTAACGTCACAAAACAGATTTGAACCAGTGTTTGATCACACTTTCCTCTCATCAAGAATCTCTAGCAGTTTGGTTTAGCTGTGAATTTTGTTTGAATTTTTTTTCTGGTTTTGAGATTTTTTTTAAGCAATAAAAAAAACATTGAACAGAAGGTTCCTCACCACCCCCCGCCCCCCTTTTTTTTTTTTGGCATGTTGTGTTTTTATATTATACTTTGAGGTAGTGAGACTGCATTGATGCAATGATAAGAAGTGGAGGTGGGGGGGCATGGACTGTATATTGTATACATAAAACCTGGCAAACCAATATCCTTGCATTTCCCACCTTCCACTCCATCTGCAATTTGTTCCATCACAATTTTATCCCTTTTAGTTAGCCCTTTGAGATGACACATTCCTTGAAGTTTTTTCATGACCTTGAAGATATTGCCTTGTAATTGATATTCTGGTGGCTTGACCTGAGTTAATGGACACAGACCAGCTGCTGTTAACAGGTGACATGTCCAGTTTCCCACAGACTCCAAGCCAGTGTGTTTGAGGGGCTGTACTACCTTCCCTTACCCTGTACCTTTTTTTTTGCTCCTTTTACAACCAAAGGAATTAAGCTCAGAGCATATTTGAATGATCTAATAGTGAGGAGGCCCCTGAATCCATCATGTTTGTGCTATCTGAAGAATCTATGCAGTTTGTCCTGAAATCTGGCAAACTTTTTTTTTGAAAATGTTTTTATCCAGTTTCTGTCTTTTAAATAGTTATTGGCCGTTTCCACTGCCGTTCCAGACAACAAGTTCCAAATCAGAACCATTTATTCCATTGGATTGTTCTCCTGCTGCCACCTTCCGTCTTCCTCAGACACCTTAAGTCTGTAACAGTTGGTTATTGACTCTTCAACCACTGGGAATGTTACGTTTTGTTTTATCCGCGGAAACCCTCCAGGGTTTTGGACACCTTTCTTGCAAAAAAGTAGTCAGAAGTGGGGTAACAAGGTGTAGAGCTGGATGAACACAGCAGGCCAAGCAGCATCAGAGGAGCAGGAAGGCTGACATTTTGGGCCTAGACCCTCCTTCAGAAATGGGGGAGGGAAAGGGGGTTCTGAAATAAGTAGGGAGAGGGGTGGAGGCGGATAGAAGATGGATAGAGGAGAAGATAGGTGGAGAGGAGACAGACAGGTCGAAGAGGCGGGGATGGAGCCAGTAAAGGTGAGTGTAGGTAGGGAGTTAGGAAGGGGATAGGTCAGTCCAGGGAGGACGGACAGGTCAAGGGGGCGGGATGAGGTTGGTCGGTAGGAGATGGAGGTGCGGCTTGAGGTGGGGGGAGGGGATAGGTGGGAGGAAGAACAGGTTAGGGAGGCAGGGATGAGCTGGACTGGTTTTGGGATGCGGTGGGGGGAGGGGAGATTTTGAAACTTGTGAAATCCACATTGATACCATTGGGTTGCAGGGTTCCCAAGCGGAATATGAGTTGCTGTTCCTGCAACCTTCGGGTGGCATTGTTGTGGCACTGCAGGAGGCCCAGGATGGACATGTCGTCTGAAGAATGGGAGGGGGAGTTGAAATGGTTCACGACTGGGAGGTGCAGTTGTTTAGTGCAAACCGAGTGTAAGTGTTCTGCAAAGCGGTCCCCAAGCCTCCGCTTGGTTTCCCTGATGTAGAGGAGGCCACAACGGGAACAGTGGATACCGTATACCACAATAGCAGATGTGCAGGTGAACATCTGTTTGATGTGGAAAGTCTTGGGGCCTGGGATGGAGGTGAGGGGTGAGGTGTAGGGGCAGGTGTAGCACTTGCTGCGGTTGCAGGGAAATGTGCCGGGTGTGGTGGAGCTGGAGTGGAGCGGACTAGGGAGTCCCGGAGAGAGCGGTCCCCCCGGAAAGCAGATAAGGGTGGGGAGGGAAAAATGTCTTTGGTGGTGGGGTCGGATTGCAGATGGCGGAAGTGTCGGAGGATGATGCGTTGGATCTGGAGGTTGGTGGGGTGGTACGTGAGGACGAGGGGGATTCTGTTTTGGTTGTTATTGCGGGGACGGGGTGTGAGGGATGAGTTGCGGGAGACACAGTCGAGGGCGTTCTCGACCACCGAAGGGGAGGAAGTTGCGGTCCTTAAAATGAGGACATCTGAGATGTACGGGAGCGGAATGCCTCATCCTGGGAGCAGATGTGGCGGAGGCGAAGGAATTGGGAATAGGGGATGGCATTTTTGCAGGAAGGTGGGTGGGAGGTGTAGTATTCTAGGTAGCTGTGGGAGTTGTTGGGCTTGAAATGGATATCGGTTTGGGTTGGTCACTGATTATTGCAGTGTTTTGTTCTACATAAATGCAAAGATATAAGAAATAGGAGCAGAAGTTGGCCCATCTAATCTGCTTTGCTATTCAGTACAGTCATGGTTGATCTTCAGTTTCAACACTTTTCTATTGTTCTCTATATCTCTGTTTCTTCCGAGAGATCCAAAATCCGTTAATTTCGGGTTTAAGTACATTCAATGTTGAAATGTCCCTTTTGGGGTTGAGAATTCCAAAGATTCACCACCCTTTGAAGTAACCTGCCTTCATCTCCACGTTAAAAATAATCATCCCTTTACCCCGAGACTCTGTCCTTGTACTTTTCCTGACCAGTGGACTCCACCTCTCAGTATCACTCGTGAAGGCCATTCAAAACCTTGTGTTTTTCAATGAGATCACCCCTCATTCTTTGAATTTCTCTAAGAATATAAATCAATTTATTCAGCCTGTCATCATAGGACAACCTTCTTAGTCTAGGGCCCAATCTATTGAGAACAGGACACTAACATTGTGATCCTGCTACAAGCACAATTTATACTTTATGAATATCTACATTTACAACTTTCATTATCATGAAATTCTGCTTTGCTATTCTTACAACTAATGTGGATAACCTTGCATGTCCCCAAATTATCCCTCACCTGCTGACATGTGGCCCATTTACTTAACCTGTTTATCTTTCTTTGCAACCCCTGTGCATCTCTTTCCATTTGTTTTGTATCATCAGCAAAAATCAATTACATTTTTTCTCTCTCTTTGACTAAGCCAATACTATAGACTGTAAATTGCTGAGGCTCCCACACTCATCCTGCAGTGATCCAATGGTCTTAGCCTGCCAACTTCAAAATGGCCTATTTATGCCTACTGCTTTTTTGTCTATGAACTGATCTTTATTCGATATGCATCACCCAAACTTTGAGCCGTCCTCTTTTGTGTGACATCTTTTCAAACCTCTTTTGGAAATCTAGGTATGCCACGTATACTTTATTGGTTAAATCCTTAAACTGTAATAAATCTGTAAAACATGTTCTACCATTTGCAAACCACGTTGATTTGTTTGAATCATACCATGATTTTCTAAGTGCATTGTTTTAGACCTTCTTGATGGATTCCTGCAATTTCACAATGTCTGTCAGGCTAACTGGTCTATAGTTCTCGGTTTTCTTTCTTGCCCCTTTCTTGTAAACTGCAGTTACATCTAACTTCCTATCAGTTGGGACCATTCCAGAATTGAGGAATTTTGGAAAATCATGTCTAGTATCCATTATCTTAGCTTGCATCCCAGGATTCTGAGAGAGAGATCTAAGTCAGGTCCTGGGGATTTGTTGGATTTTTTTTTCACTTTTAGCTTCTGTGTTCACACCTCATTAGATATTGGCGCAGTCAGCACATGGTAGTTGTCAATGCTCCAAGTGAAAAGAGCTCTATTCCCAGAGCGCTCATTCCTCACCTCGGTGAGGACAAAATTAGCAACTTGTATTTGTGTTTCACAAGTAATGGAATAAAACATGCCGTGGCACTTCACAGGAGCGATACAAAACAGATTCTGACATGGAGCCATACGGAAAGAGATTATACTGAATCGAAAAGTCACCGTTTAAGGAGTGTCTTCAGGGAAAAAAGGTGTGGATGGCCGGGGGGTGAGGGCACTGCGCCTCTGACAGTGAGGGGCTTGTGGGTGCCATGGGAGGGACAGAAGTGGGAGTTCTAGGAGAGAGGGTGTGGTGAGCGTCCCGACAGGTACAGGTCATCAAGAGGGGAGTGGCAGAGGTCCGAGAAGAGAGAGACGGGGGATCAATGGGTCTGCCAGGAGACAGGATGAAAAGTTGGAGTTCTGGGCAGGGAGAATGGGGATGGTGGGTCACCAAAGGTTTGGGGTGGGGGGAGGGTTCCCAGGAGACAGTGAAGCGGGGTCTGAGGTGGGAACAGCAAGTGTCCCAGAATGCAGGGATAGTGGGGATTCTGGGGGGGGGGAGAGAGTGTGGTTGAAGGCCTGGGCAGGGTGAGGGGTGCCATGAGGGAGTTTGAGGCTAAGGCCGAGGCAACTGAAGGCATAGCCACTTGTTATGTAAGCAAAATCTCTCCATAAATAAGGCCCTAGAACAGATGGCTTTCTGCTACATGAATTCCGAACCCGTGCACTGTGATAGTCAACACTGTGTGCCCTGGCTGTGAGGATGAGCTAGGGTATTGATGTAGGTTCCTGCACTGTCACAGGTTAGCCTGCACATGATAATGAAAGATCAGAATTCGAGCTATCTCTTGCTAATTATGGGTCAGGCTGGGAGCTAGTGACTTATAAAAGTGGCACCAGAGTGGCTCATGTCTCAGTTTCTGGAGCCAGGAACACCTGTCATCCGGTACAAATAAATCTGTCTCTTGGCCAAAGCTGCTGATTCCTCTTGGCATCCGTCAGCCACTTGAATTCCCATCCAAGGGGACGAGCCTGGACGATGAGTGTGGATTCACTGTTTACTCACATAGAGGGGATGCTAGAATCATAAACCAGACTGAATCGCAATCTGATCTTCAGCAAGTGACTCCCTACGTAAAATCCCCATCAGTGATCAGAAGGGGTCACCCTGCCTGGTCTTTCCTTCACCTTTTCCTTCCATGCCCATTATAAAGAATACAATGGAACTTTCAGCGTCAGGACAGTCTGTTGGGCTCAGCTGAGTGGTGCCAGTGCCATGTGAACTGCCTTGTGCGTTATTTCTTTTTGTTGCTCCATCCACACAATCTTCTATTCTTTGCCTATTTTGTCCCCAAGTACACCTTTGCTATTTGTCACAACCTACTTCAGTTGGTAACAAATAATGTTATGTTCTTTGTTCTGATACGTATGTCATTGGGAAGGCTGGCACTTATTGCCCATCCCTAACTACCCTTGACCATGTACTTGAAAAGACATTAATAAAGCAGCTGGGTATTTACAAAACTGGTACTTATCGTGATCACCATTATTGAGTTGGCTTTCCATTCCAGAATTTATTAATTTAATTCCATCTTTACTGGAGTAGAACTCAGAACCTGGGATGGGAGGCCTACATGAGGACTCAGGCTAGAGCCCAGGGCACTGGTTACTATGTGCCAAGCCAAGAGATGCACCTAATCTGGTTCAAGACTCCCTCATAAGAGGAGACATTCTTTCCATGACCATACCATCAAAACCCCTCAATCTTTCAGTCGTGTTAGCCTGTAACTCTTCAAACCTTCAGCACAATACAAACCAAGACTATTCAGCATTGCCTCAGAAGGTAAAGGTAAAGGGTAGCTTCGTGGTTAGCACTACCTGATAGTACCAGGGACCTGGGTTCAATTCCAGCCTTGGGTGACTGTCTGTGTGGAGTTTGCACATTCTTCCCTTGTCTGCGTGGGTTCCCTCCTGCAACCCAAAGATCTGCAGGTTAACTGGATTGGCCATGCTAAATTATTCATAGTATCCAGGGATGTGCAGGCTAAGTGAATTAGCCATGGGAAATGCAGGGTTACAAGGATGGGGTGAGTGGGTCTGTGTGGGATGCTTTTTGGAGGGTGGGTGCAGACTCGATGGGCTGAATGGCCTGCTTCCACTCTGCAGGGATTCTGTAATTCTATCAAAGTTTTCACATATTAGCCTGGTAGATCTCTGAAATGCTTCCAGTTCATTGACATCCTCCTTAAATATTGGTGATCTCAGTCAAGGAATGAAGATACAGAAAAATGAAGCATTTGCAGTCTTGGGAAAAACCATGTAAATGCATAAAACAGAGAGAGCTTTGCTCTGTATCTAACCTCATTCCCCAACCCCCTGCTCCTGCTGCCCTTAGTCATATGGCAAGGAAACAGATCCTTTGGTCCAACCAGACTGTGCCGACCATAATCCGAAACTGCACTTGGCCCGTATCCCTCCAAACATTTTGTATTCATTTACTTATCTATATGTCTGTTAAACATTGTAACTGTACCCACATCCACCACTTTCTCGAAGTTCATCCCGCACATGAACCACTCTGTTGTGGAAAAAAAGAATGCCCCTCATGTTTTTTAAATCATTCTCCTCTCACGTTAATATGTTCCATTGTGTTGAAATCCCCCACCCTAGGGAAAAGACACCGCCATTCACCTTATCTGTGCCCCTCATGACCTTTATAAACCTCTATAAGGTCACCCCTCAGCCTCCTGTGCTCCAGGGGATAAAAGTCCCAGCCTCTCCCTATATCTCAAACTTTTCACTCCCGGCAACATCCTGGTAAATCTCCTCTGAACCCTCTCCAGTTCAATAATGCCCTTCCTATAACATGGCAACCAGAAATGGACACAGTATCTCGGAAGAGGCCTCACCAATTTCCTGTAAAACCTCAACACAACAGCGAAGTGTTTGATGGGGATGGCATCAAGGGAACTTTATTTTCCATTTCCTTTTTGTTTTAAGAATAGAGGGAGCTTTCTGTTTACTTTTAGTTTCAAAGAGTAGAGGAAGTTTCACTCTACAACTGCTGTATCTGTCCTGGGAGGAGGATAAAGAGCTTGCATTGAAATTGCACCACTCAGAGGCTGTGATATGCTTGGAGACAATCAAGTACTTTTTGAGGAACAGTCACTGTGGTTTTGTTGGTGAATATGTTGCACAGCCAAGACTCTCAAAAAGCCATGAGATAATGATGGGATCATCCAAAGAACAGAGCCTCAGAACAGCACTAAAGGGTTAGCCTGGGTTAGATGTTCATGGCCAGGAGGGCGGCTTGCAGGCAACAGTATTTAGGCTCAGAGGCAAGAACCGGGACAAACTTCACTACCTCAGGGCCAGAGGTAATGCTTCCTTTAACTTAAGAGCAACGTTAAATTAATCCAGAAATTCCTGGAAAAGTTGATGCTCAGTTCTGAGGAAGGGTCACTGGACCTGAAATGTTAACTCTGATTTCTTTCCACAGATGCTGCCAGACCTGCTGAGCTTTTCCAGCAATTTCTGTTTCTGATTTCCAGCATCTGCAGTTCTCTTCAGTTCTTATTAAACAATTACATTTCAGTCCCATGTGGAGATCTGTTTATAATCAGTTGGAGAAAAACATTGCACATATCAAACATCCTCCCTGATGACTTTTATCTTTTGGCATAAACCCAATTGTCAAACATTAGAGTCGAACCGGTCGATCTGTTGAGTTAGAGAGTCTGTGATTAACGGAAAGAAAAATTCACAGTGAGCTGAGACTGAGAGCAGCAGGAGCTGGAAAATCTGCACAGCCAAATTAATTATGGAAGCAAACAGACGTTGTGAGTTTATTTCACATTCACCCTCATTGCTGACAAGGCTATAATTTTCTTGTATAAGAGATAACGAGGTGTAGAGCTGGATGAACACAGCAGGCCAAGCAGCATCAGCGGAGCAGGAAGGCTGACGTTTCGGGCCTAGACCCTTCTTTTTCTGAAGAAGGGTCTAGGC
>NW_025974410.1:0-504 GCF_021869965.1 Rhincodon typus
CAAAGATTCTTAGCTCCCT
The DNA here is from genome assembly GCF_021869965.1 of Rhincodon typus. Classification (NCBI taxonomy): domain Eukaryota; kingdom Metazoa; phylum Chordata; class Chondrichthyes; order Orectolobiformes; family Rhincodontidae; genus Rhincodon; species Rhincodon typus. The sequence continues at coordinate 20 of NW_025974410.1, forward strand.
TAGAAAAGAAATACCTTCTCATGTCAGTTTTCACAAGTGAACCAGATGGTTCTTTGTTCCTGACAATGGTCTTCATTAGAGTCTTAACTCCAGATCTGTTTTGTTTAAAGTTGAATTCAAAATCCACCACCTGCCACAGCAAGGTTCAAATTCAAGTCCTCAGAGTATACCCCGGCCATCTGACAGAATTAGATATTACCTCCCCATTAGTTTAGAAATTGAAAGTGAATCTCATCAAAGTGCAGTGCTCAGATCAGAATAAATTGCCCCACACCATTGAGCTAAATATTGACAGTAGTGGATTCCCTACAGTGTAGAAGTAGCTCATTGGCCCATCAAGTCTGTACCTACCCTCCAAGGAACATCCCACCCAGACCTGCGCTGCGACCCTGTCCCTGTAACCATGCATTTCCCATGATTAACCTCCCTAATTTACACACCCCTGGACACTATGGGCAATTTAGCATGACCAACCCACCTAACCT
>NW_025974410.1:1004-2446 GCF_021869965.1 Rhincodon typus
ACCAACCCACCTAACCTGCACACCTTATGGGAGAAGACTGGAGCACCCGGCGGAAACCACACAGACAATATGAGGCAGCTGTGCTAACCACTGAGCCACCGTGTTGCCCAATGTTTTTGCCATATAGGGCTTGGTTAGCTCAGTTGACTGTCTGGTCGTGCTGAAAGCATGTGGTTCAGTTTCTGCACTGATTGAGATTGCTGTGAATGATCGTTCCCCTTTGCCTTAGATGTGGTGACCCTCAGGTTAAACAGTAAAACAGTTGTTGCTGTTGTCTCTCTCTATCTCTTTCTCTCTCTCTCTCTGTAATGGGACAACGGTGACTCTACATTAACCACCTGCTAAAAATGTAACTTTGCTGATTAAAAATGAACCACCAGCTTTTTCACTGCAAAATAACTTACGTGTTTCCCTCCTGATGCAACATCACAGTGAGCTGTAAATAAAAGAAAAGACACTGTAACAACAGAATGTATCTAAATGCAAGGGGAGCGGGTGCAGAGGCAGATTTAGACGCTGGAGAGTGCCAGTGATGGAGAGAGATTGGACAGACTGGGGTTGTTTTCCTTAGAGCAGAGGAGATTGAGAGGCTGGATGTGATTGAGATATATCAAATGTTGAGGGAGCATAGATTGGGTAAGCAGGAAGAAACTTTTCCTCCTTGATGGAGGGACCAATGAGGAAAAACGTTTTCACCCAGAGGCTGGTGGGGAACCTGGAACTCACTACCTGTAAAGATGGGAGAGGCAGAAACCGTCATCACATTGAAGAAGGATTTTGATGTGCACTTGGGATGCCAAGGCATGGGCTGAGTGCTGGTGAAATGGTATTAGAGAATAATGAAGTGGTTGTTTTTGACTGGCACAGTCTCAATGGGCCTTTTTTTGCGACATTGTGACTAGCTCACTTTGAGATGTGTGTTCTACATCCAAGATACTATCTAGATGTAAGGTGATTTTGTCCATTTCATTTTCTGAGGTAAGGGGTTTGTCTTATGAAGAGAGATTGAGCAGTTTCAGCCAATAATCTCTGGAGTCTAGAAGAATGAGAGGAGATCTAACTGAGGGATATAAGACGGAAAGGCGAAGGAAAGAGAATGTTTGCTCATGTGGGACAATCTGGAACAAGAGGTCAACATTTCAGGAGAAGTTGGTGGGACAGATTGAAAACCGCGAGGAGGAGGAATGGCTTCTTTCCAAGGGAGAGAGGGATGTGAATCTGTGGGATTTGTTGTGCTGTGGGTACACACTGCTGCTCCCGAGTGTGTGGGGGATGTTGGGACACTGAATAAATTGGAGAAGGAGACAGACAGATTTTTAATCAATGATGGGTGAATGGGAGTGGGGGCGTGAAACTGGAGTTGAGGCCAAGATGGGGTCAGCCGCGCCGTATTGAATGGGGCCGCCGGCACCCAAGAGGCTGAATGGTCTTCTCCTGCTCCT
>NW_025974410.1:2946-3887 GCF_021869965.1 Rhincodon typus
AGATTCACATCCCTCTCTCCCTTGGAAAGAAGCCATTCCTCCTCCTCTCGGTTTTCAATCTGTCCCACCACCTTCTCCTGAAATGTTGACCTCTTGTTCCAGATTGTCCCACATGAGCAAACATTCTCTTTCCTTCGCCTTTCCGTCTTATATCCCTCAGTTAGATCTCCTCTCATTCTTCTAGACTCCAGAGATTATCGGCTGAAACTGCTCAATCTCTCTTCATAAGACAAACCCCTTACCTCAGAAAATGAAATGGACAAAATCACCTTACATCTAGATAGTATCTTGGATGTAGAACCCACATCTCAAAGTGAGCTAGTCACAGTGTCGCAAAAAAAGGCCCATTGAGACTGTGCCAGTCAAAAACAACCACTTCACTATTCTCTAATACCATTTCCCCAGCACTCAGCCCATGCCTTGGCATCCCAAGTGCACATCAAAATCCTTCTTCAATGTGATGACGGTTTCTGCCTCTCCCATGTTTACAGGTAGCGAGTTCCAGGTTCCCCACCAGCCTCTGGGTGAAAACGTTTTTCCTCATTGGTCCCTCCATCAAGGAGGAAAAGTTTCTTCCTGCTTACCCAATCTATGCTCCCTCAACATTTGATACATCTCAATCACGTCCAGCCTCTCAATCTCCTCTGCTCTAAGGAAAACAACCCCAGTCTGTCCAATCTCTCTCCATCACTGGCACTCTCCAGCGTCTAAATCTGCCTCTGCACCCGCTCCCCTTGCATTTAGATACATTCTGTTGTTACAGTGTCTTTTCTTTTATTTACAGCTCACTGTGATGTTGCATCAGGAGGGAAACACGCAAGTTATTTTGCAGTGAAAAAGCTGGTGGTTCATTTTTAATCAGCAAAGTTACATTTTTAGCAGGTGGTTAATGGAGAGTCACCGTTGTCTCATTACAGAGAGAGAAAGAGAGAGATAGAGAG
>NW_025974410.1:3987-5050 GCF_021869965.1 Rhincodon typus
CTTAAGACAGTGATAGATAGGTTCTTGATTGGTAAAGGGATCAAGGACCAGGGGGAGAAGGCAGGAGAATACGGTTTAGAAACATATCAGCCACAATCAGATGGCGGAGCGGACTCGATGGGCCAAACGGCCGAATTCTGCTGCGTTATCATATGGGTCTTAGATTCACTCTTACTGAGTGACCTGTAATGGATAACACACTTTAGCACCTCAGAATAAGAGCGTTCTGTCCACGTTCTATGTAGCACCCAAACTAAAATGCGCTCAGGCAACTGAATGACCAATACAACTTAAGGGCTAGGAGCAGGAGAAGACCATTCAGCCTCTTGGGTGCCGGCGGCTCAATTCGATACGGCGCGGCTGACCCCATCTTGGCCTCAACTCCAGTTTCACGCCCCCACTCCCATTCACCCATCATTGATTAAAAATCTGTCTGTCTCCTCCTCCAATTTATTCAGTGTCCCAACATCCCCCACACACTCGGGAGCAGCAGTATGTACCCACAGCACAACAAATCCCACAGATTCACATCCCTCTCTCCCTTGGAAAGAAGCCATTCCTCGTCCTCTCGGTTTTCAATCTGTCCCACCACCTTCTCCTGAAATGTTGACCTCTTGTTCCAGATTGTCCCACATGAGCAAACATTCTCTTTCCTTCGCCTTTCCATCTTATATCCCTCAGTTAGATCTCCTCTCATTCTTCTAAACTCCAGAGATTATCGGCCGAAACTGCTCAATCTCTCTTCATAAGACAAACCCCTTACCTCAGAAAATGAAATGGACAAAATCACCTTACATCTAGATAGTATCTTGGATGTAGAACACACATCTCAAAGTGAGCTAGTCACAGTGTCGCAAAAAAAGGCCCATTGAGACTGTGCCAGTCAAAAACAACCACTTCACTATTCTCTAATACCATTTCCCCAGCACTCAGCCCATGCCTTGGCATCCCAAGTGCACATCAAAATCCTTCTTCAATGTGATGATGGTTTCTGCCTCTCCCATCTTTACAGGTACGAGTTCCAGGTTCCCCACCAGCCTCTGGGTGAAAACGTTTTTCCTCA
>NW_025974410.1:5150-7251 GCF_021869965.1 Rhincodon typus
GTATTTGGAATATTGTGAGCAGCCTTGGGCCCTGTATCTCAGGAAGGATGTGCTGGCCTTGCAGAGGGGTCCAGAGGAGATTTACAAGATCCCAGAGATGAAGGACTTGTCTGATGAGGAGTGGTTGCGGACTGTGTGTCTGTACTCAATGGAGGTTAGAAGGATGAGGGGGAATCTGATTGAAACTTACAGAATATTGAGAGGCCTGGATAGAGACTAGGACATGAGGGGCACAGCCTCAGAGTGAAGGGATGACCCTTTCAAACTGAGATGAGCAGGAATTTCTTCAGCCAGAGGGTGGTGAATCTGTGGAACTCATTGCCACAGAGGGTTGTGGAGGCCAAGTCATTGAGTGACTTAAGACAGTGATAGATAGGTTCCTGATTGGTAAAGGGATCAAGGACCAGGGGGAGAAGGCAGGAGAATACGGTTTAGAAACATATCAGCCACAATCAGATGGCGGAGCGGACTCGATGGGCCAAACGGCCTAATTCTGCTGTGTTATCATATGGTCTTAGATTCACTCTTACTGAGTGACCTGTAACGGATCACACACTTTAGCACCTCGGAATAAGAGCATTCTGTCCACGTTCTATGTAGCACCCACACTAAAATGCGCTCAGGCAACTGAATGACCAATACAACTTAAGCGCTAGGAGCAGGAGAAGACCATTCAGCCTCTTGGGTGCCGGCAGCCCCATTCGATACGGCGCGGCTGACCCCATCTTGGCCTCAATTCCAGTTTCACGCACCCACTCCCATTCACCCATCATTGATTACAAATCTGTCTGTCTCCTCCTCCAATTTATTCAGTGTCCCAACATCCCCCACACACTCGGGAGCAGCAGTGTGTACCCACAGCACAACAAATCCCACAGATTCACATCCCTCTCTTCCTTGGAAAGAAGCCATTCCTCCTCCTCTCGGTTTTCAATCTGTCCCACCACCTTCTCCTGAAATGTTGACCTCTTGTTCCAGATTGTCCCACATGAGCAAACATTCTCTTTCCTTTGCCTTTCCATCTTATATCCCTCAGTTAGATCTCCTCTCATTCTTCTAAACTCCAGAGATTATCGGCTGAAACTGCTCAATCTCTCTTCATAAGAAAAACCCCTTACCTCAGAAAATGAAATGGACAAAATCACCTTACATCGAGATAGTATCTTGGATGTAGAACACACATCTCAAAGTGAGCTAGTCACAGTGTCGCAAAAAAAGGCCCATTGAGACTGTGCCAGTCAAAAACAACCACTTCACTATTCTCTAATACCATTTCCCCAGCACTCAGCCCATGCCTTGGCATCCCAAGTGCACATCAAAATCCTTCTTCAATGTGATGACGGTTTCTGCCTCTCCCATCTTTACAGGTAGCGAGCTCCAGGTTCCCCACCAGCCTCTGGGTGAAAACGTTTTTCCTCATTGGTCCCTCCATCAAGGAGGAAAAGTTTCTTCCTGCTTACCCAATCTATGCTCCCTCAACATTTGATACATCTCAATCATGTCCAGCCTCTCAATCTCCTCTGCTCTAAGGAAAACAACCCCAGTCTGTTCAATCGCTCTCCATCACTGACACTCTCCAGCGTCTAAATCTGCCTCTGCACCCGCTCCCCTTGCATTTAGATACATTCTGTTGATACAGTGTCTTTTCTTTTATTTACAGCTCACTGTGATGTTGCATCAGGAGGGAAACACATAAGTTATTTTGCAGTGAAAAAGCTGGTGGTTCATTTTTAATCAGCAAAGTTACGTTTTTAGCAGGTGGTTAATGTTGAGTCACCATTGTCTCATTACAGAGAGAGAGAGAGACAACAGCAACAACTGTTTTACTGTTTAACGTGAGGGTCACCACATCTAAGGCAAAGGGGAACGATCATTCACCGCAATCTCAACCAGTGCAGAAACTGAACCACGTGCTTTCAGCACGACCAGACAGTCAACTCAGCTAACTAAGCCCTATATGGCAAAAAAATTGGGCAACACGGTGGCTCAGTGGTTAGCACAGCTGCCTCATATTGTCTGTGTGGTTTCCACCGGGTGCTCCAGTCTTCTGTCATAAGGTGTGCAGGTTAGGTGGGTTGGTCATGCTAAATTGCCCATAGTG
>NW_025974410.1:7751-8508 GCF_021869965.1 Rhincodon typus
TTTCTTTGATGACAGAAAGTTAGGTGGAGGGACAGGTAATGGTGAGGCAGCCGAGAGGTTGCAGAAGGGCTTGGACAGGCTTGGAGAGTGGGCAAAGAAATTGCAAATGGAATACAATGGGGGAAAGTGTGAGGTTATGCACTTTGGTAGGAATAGAGGCATTGACTGTTTTCCAAATGGGAAAGGCTTCGGAAATCTAAAGCACAAAGATACTTGGGAGTCCTAGTTCAGGGTTCTCTTAAGGTTAACATGCAAGATCATTTGGTAGTTAATGTAACGTTAGCATTCATTTCAAGAGGGCTAGAATACAACAGCAGAGATGTACTGCTGAGGCTGTATAAGGCTCTGGTCAGACCGTATTTGGAATAAATGAGCAGCCTTGGGCCCTGTATCTCAGGAAGGATGTACTGGCCTTGGAGAGGGGTCCAGAGGAGATTTACAAGATCCCAGAGATGAAGGACTTGTCTGATGAGGAGTGGTTGAGGACTGTGTGTCTGCACTCAATGGAGGTTAGAAGGATGGGGGGAATCTGATTGAAACTTACAGAATATTGAGAGGGCTGCATAGAGACGAGGACATGAGGGGCACAGCCTCAGAGTGAAGGGATGACCCTTTCAAACTGAGATGAGTAGGAATTTCTTCAGCCAGAGGGTGGTGAATCTGTGGAACTCATTGCCACAGAGAGTTGTGGAGGCCAAGTCATTGAGTGACTTAAGACAGTGATAGATAGGTTCTTGATTGGTAAAGGGATCAAGGA
>NW_025974411.1:0-8507 GCF_021869965.1 Rhincodon typus
GTGTTCATCCAGGTCTACACCTTGTTATCCCAGTCTATTTTTATATCTCAAACCTCCGTTCCCATCAAAATCCTGGTAAATCTTTTCTGAACGTTTCTGGTTTAATAATATCCTTCATATGTTTTCTTTCAAATCTTAAAAATGTCCTGTGTTCTCCAGCATCATTGCCTTTACGACAATGAAAACACTTAAGAAAACACTTCGGATTGATTTTTATTTTGATGTGAGGTGTGTGAAATGCAGCTTGGCCCTTTTCTTGACTTCCAACTTGAACATCTAACTCATGACTGATTTTTTTTTTTCCCGTAGATTATTTTGTTCTCACAGGCTGATAGTGCAATTTGTGAGCTTCATGGTCCCTCAGATCTGCATTCAACGCAATGTCACCTCAAATCCTTCATGTCGACCACGCCTTCTCATTACTGCGTCCCCCAATCAACTTCATGTAACCCCTGTAGCCACTCACCCTATATCAACTATGTAAAGTCCTCAGGAGTCATGCAAATAGCAATGATAATGATTTTAAATACAGATGCAAAGAAATTATGATGACCTAATAAAGCTGTTATACAGAAATGTGCAGTTGATACTGCACAAAAGCCGCACTCATTGGTAAAAGAGTTCAATTGCTGATGTGCCCATCAAGTGTGTAAACAAAAAAAGGCAGTGCTCAGAAACCTCATCAATAGCTTATTATATAATTATAACCTCTTTAAATTGATAGTCATTCCCCTGAGCAGCTGTGGCATTGGACCACCTGCTGAGATCATTCTTAGCTTTTGGAACTCAGCTATGCTCCTCTGCTGCTCGGCCTGCTGTGTTCATCCAGCTCTACATCTTGTTATCTCAGATTCTCCAGCATCGGCAGTTCCTACTATCTCTGAAATAATGTTATGTATCTGTTTTGAAGCGTGTCAACAAATAGAGAGGATATTTAGATAGTTAAATGGTTAAAAACAAGGGATTTTTTTTGAATGAACAACTGTCAAAGATTTAAATCACAAAACCAAACATAAACTCTCCAGTTAACAGTGCATTTTTCTACTTTTAGGTGCATTATCGCACATTCACCAATGCAAATAGTACCATTGTGCATGCTATCACTTACCGAATGTTGGTCAATGTAATCATCAATTTATTTTTGCTAGATAAACACATCCTAAACTGCATTTTTAATGCCTGGGGCCCTGTTGCTTGCAGGCAGAAAGAACATGTACCTGTTCTAACTCAAGGTCAAAAATCATATGACACCAGGTTATAGTTCATCACGTTTATTTGAAAGCACTAGCTTCCTGAGCTCTGCTCCTTCGTCAAGAATGTTTTTATTCTGCGTATACAATATTGTGGCCTTTTAACCATTTCACTTTTTTTTTTGAAAAATGTTACTGAACAAAGTCTCCCAATGTACTTACTCCGGTGGTCTCATTTTAAATAAAATTAACCTTTTCAAACTTATAGACCTGACTGCCTGTCTTGGTTTGCAAATTCTCATGATGTTAAATCATATGATTTGTTGTCACTGCCTCCTAAGGCAGTATGGATTCCATTTTATGAATATAGTGTATGACAAATCCTTTGGCCCATTAAAGTCTGTTAATTTCCCTTGTATAGTATACTGTGAACTTGACCCCACTCACTTTGAGGAAAAGTTCTGATAACAGGTTAGTAGCATTACCAATTATTGGACACGTATCATTCAATGTAAAATAAAAATTGAAACTTTATCTTTTAGGGATAAAGTATACTTAAAAAAAACAAGACATTAAATGGTTTGAGAAACAGGGAGATGTAGGTACTTGGATGTTAGAGGGGTGAATTGGGATTCAGAGATTTATTCTTGGGACATTGAATGCCAGATCAAGGAAGGACTGTTAGATTTGTATTTTTAAAAAAAAAGTTATTTTCTCATTTGGAGTATTTTAAGATCTACTAGACATACCATTTTGGAAGAATATTAGGGCAATGATAATCAAATAATTCCTGGGATGATAGCTTATAATTATGAAGAGGGGCTTGTAAAAATGGGTCTTTTACTGCAATTGAAAAGGTCAAAGGAACAATCTAATAGTTACTTTCAAAATTATGGTAGTTATTGAGAGGGTAAACAGGGAAAGATTATTTCCACTGATTGTCAAGTTGATCAGTGTTCAGATAAAGAAAGGCAGTGGAAGTCTCAAAGGCAAATTAGAACTTTGTTTGAAGTGTTGTCACTGTTAATAGGGGAAGCTTGGCAACCACTTTATGAACAGCATGTTCCCACCGAGAACAATGTAACAATGACCAGATAACACTTTTTATAATGCTGGTCGCAAGATAAGTAATTGGCTAGCCCACCAGGGATATCTCTACTGTTCTTAGAAATAGTGCCATGGGACGTACTGGCACCTGAGAAGACCGGCATGAGATGGAAACTTATAAAGGTCTGAATGACAAGAGGTGTGGTGAAATGTGTGGCAGAATCAAGTGAGGTCCATCCCATGTTGGAAACAACTTGCACCACATTTTATTCTTTTTCACAAGTAATGTGGTGGGTTTCTCATTAGACAGGCTTGTTTTAATGCCTTGGTGTTATAAATTATCTTATTAATATCCAGCTTTCTATCTTACCAAACTTGCCAAACAAGCTAGAAAACTTGACATGGAAACCAGAGTCGATATCTGGCAAATTCAGCTGGCCGCTTGCTCCAAATGCCTTCCGTGTTAACCACTGGTCTTCAACACTTCAAGGCATTCTCCTTGGACACTGGCCACATCAGAGGGGAGGCGATGGCTTAGTGATATTAACACTGGACTGTTAATCCAGAGACCCAGATAACATTCTGGGGACCTCGGTTCAAATCCTGCCACAGCAGATGGTGGAATTTGAATTCAATAAAAAAAAGTCTGGAATTAAGAATCTAATGAAGACCATCGATCCACTGTCAAGAAAAACCCATCAGGTTCACTAATGTCTTTTAGGGAAGGAAACTGCAATCCTTACCTGGTCTGGCCTGTATGTGGACTCCAGATCTACAGCAATGTGGTTGACTCTTAACAGCCCTCTGGGCAATAAATGCTGCCTATCAGCAATGCCCTCATCCTGTTAATCAATTTAAAAATAAAACAAATACCCCATGTCCAGGGACACTGGCATCCACCATGTACCAATCTCTAAGAAGCCTCCACTTTCAATCCCTCTGTGCTTCAATGCAGCACCTCCAGGCACAATAGCAACTGTCATTGTAATGCTACTGCAGGGACACAGTGCACTTAGGGACACGCACTAGCAATGGACTGGACCAGACAGTATCTTTGGGCTCTTTGCTCACTCTCATAGTGCAGACTCAATTTGAGCCTATCTGGATGTTTATCGCATCCCTGGCTTGCACTTCTTTGCCTTGTCTGTATGTGCATTACCTCGTCAGATCGAGATCCATGCTCATATTACTTTTGTTTTGCCTTGCCACTTAATGCAAACACAAAGAAGGAAACTTGTCATGGTTGTCGGTGGGTCAAGCCTTCACTTGGAGGCAGTAAGTTCATGGTGGCCTCTGGCCCCAGTCCAGGGCTTCAAAATGGTCTATCATCCACTCCGGGTGATCAAAATCAGGATGCTTTCCACACAAGGGATGAGGAGCTGAATGTCAGGCAGTCCATCATCCTCCTTCAGTCTTTCTGCCTTTATTGTAGGCTCCTTTCCTCTTGGAATGAGACATAAGCTGTTATTTGGAGAGATAAAAATGGATGGAATAGTTGTTATTTTTGCTGCAGGCAGCAAGTGTCCAGACCAAGTGAATAGGCAGTGCAGAAGGCATGCAGACCAGTACTGAGGCCCTTCCAAATCCTTCCAAACAATCATTACCATTTAGCAGGACACGGGTAGCAGATACATGGGAACATCACCTGCAAGTCCTCCTCCAAGCCACCCTCGGTCTTGATTTAGAAATATTTTGCTGTTCCTTCAGTGTCACTGGGTCGAAATCCAGAGCCCCGTCATTGACAGCATTGTGGGTCTACCCACAGCATATGGACTGCAGCGGATGAAGAAGGCAGCTCACCTTTGCCTTCTCAAGAGCAACTAGGAATGGGCAATAAATGCTGGTCCAGCCAGCGATGCCCACGTTCTGTGAGTAAATAATAAAAATACAATGCAGGGTTAGTGTTGTCAGGGGTTAAGATGGGTGCGAGCAAGTGAGAGAAGATGTTATAGACATTAATTAGAGGGATAGAGCCTATGCCTTAGTGGAAATGGACACAGTAGCTGAGATAGGGTGAATGTGACATTTTGGAGAGAAGATGGTGGTACTTAATACTGGCAGAGTGGAGAAGGACCTTAACCTTCCTACATTGCTAGGCATTCTTCCAAATTGCTAAGACTGCACTGATCTGGATGGTAAACTTGTACCAGGCAGGCCTGTTTTGGCATTCACCTTCTACCTCTGGTCCTTGGAAGAGTACATACTGCCTATGCACCACCCCAGGATTTCCTGCTGCTTGTCAGTGTAGTGGATCACCAATTTTCCCCATTTTACCATGTTTGGGACTAATGTCAGGAAACCTGCAGGGCAGGCCTGGACTGATGGTGCTTGTCAGGGTGAACTACAAGCTTTTAAAGATGATGCAAGCACAAGGTAGGTCAGTAAATTCCAGGATATCCACAAGTGGAATGTTGTGTACTAAAATCATGTGGAAATCCGATGTCAGAGATGCCATGGGAGGGGTGGTAAGTAATTAGTGAGGTGAGCTTTTAGTAAGATATGGCAAGAGAACGCGCTTGGCTTCGCAATGAAAAACCCTCCAAATAGCTTGATACAACTCAAGTAGCTTATAAAAATGGAAGATTTAGCCCATGGCTTAAGATCTTAGTACTACACTGGAGCATCATTCTTGCTTTTTATTCTGAAGTCTTCAAGTGGCATATATTTAGGCTTATTGCTAGTAGAATAAAAGGGGAAATATGCAATTTTTCTCAGAGGTTAATAGAGCATAAAGGCTCAAATTATCTCGTCTCATGTATATTGGAAATTGGTCCTATGTTGGGCAATGTACTTCAGGAACAAAAACAAAGTTGCTGGAAAAGCTCAGCAGGTCTGGCAGCATTTGAGAAGGAAAAATCAGAGTTAGCCTTTTGGGTCCTGTGACCCTTCCACAGAATTCTGTTTTTTTCCTTCACAGATGCTGCCAGATCTGCTGAGCTTTTCCAGCAACTTTGTTTTTGCTCCTGATTCACAGGATCTGCAGTTCTTTCGGTTTTTATTAATGCACTTAAGGATCCTTTGGACTCCTGAAACACAGACATAAATGAAAATTGCCCAGAACCTTCCACAAATATCTCCAACCCTGAGCTCAGAACTGAGAATTAGGCCTGCCAATGGATACTCACCCAAGATATGTTAGTTTAATATCTGAGTTTAATGCCTGAGCTTAACTGATCATCACAACCACATCTCTTGCTTGTCCAATTGCCTGACATAAGACTTAAAAAATTTTTTTCTTTAAAAGGGATGTGGGCATTGCCAGCAAGGATAGCATTTATTACCCACGCCTAATTGCCCTTAAACTGAATGAATTATCCACTTCAGAAGGCAGTTTGACTGGATCTGGAGTCACATGTATGCTAGACTAGCTAAAAATGGAAAACTTCCTTCCTTAAATGACATTAGTGAACCAGTTGGATTTTTATAAAGTTCAGTAATTGTTGGTTTCGTGCTCATAGTAACCAAGACTAGTTTTAAATTCAGAAGTTATTAATTGAATTTAAATTCCACCAGCTGAAATGGTGGGATTGGGACCTGTGTTCCCAGACTATTGGCCTGGACCTCCTGGATTTCTAGTCTGGTTATTACTGCTAACATTCCACTGTCTCTCTCTAACCCCCGACCCGTCTAACTAGCCTTCTCCCAACCCTCCCCACCCCAGTCTGAACCAGTTATCCCTTCTTCATCTGACAACTCACTCAACCCAACTAGCCCTGCCCCATCCCACTGAAGTGACTTGATCCGACTACCGCCAGTCGCTTGGACACCTACCTGAACAGACTATCATCCTGACTTAACCAACTGTCCCATCAACACATGACTGATCATCCACAAGCACCCCTTCAACCAGTCTCAACTTTGGTGACACACACTACCAAACTATCCTCCCAATCCAATGTGCCTTTGGTGACTGTTTGTATGGAGTTTGCACATTCTCTCTGCACTTGTGTGTTTTGTTGGGTGCTCTGGTTTCCTCCCCCAGTCCAAAGATGGTTAGGTGGATTGGCCATGCTAGAATTGGCCCATAGTGTTCAAGGATATGTTGGATAGGTTGATTAGCCATGGTAAATGGGGCTTTATGGGGATAGGTTGGGGGGTGGTGAGTCTGGGTACGATGCTATGTGGAAGGTCAGTGCAGACTCAATGGGATGAATGGCTTCTTTCTGCACTGTAGGGATTCTATGACATGCTGCGACCAGCTGACTATCCCCTTGACTCCACTCAGCAACATCCTTATCCCACTACCCAACTGCCCATTCACTCAGCCATCCATTCACATGTTCATTTACGCAGTCATTGATGTTTGTTTCATTCATTCAATTATTTATTCATTCAACTGCATGCACTCTTTAAAAGATTTGGGCCTTTTAAAAGCTTTTCTGAATGCAACAGCTACTGTTATACAAAGGGGACATGTATAGTCGTTCCCCTCACCATGTATGCTGGACTTACCCTTAAATGTCTCTGCTGTCCATTTCTGCAGCTGCTTGGATTGACAGAGCCTGGAAGAAGTAGATAGAAATGTCCAGTCTAAAAAACAATGCTGGTGGCAGCAGCGCTGCCAGAAGATCCATTTTAAAATGTTTTTCCGCAAGCATAAAATGCATCAGAAGTTAAAACATTGTTTGAAAGGAAATTAGAAATTAGTTTGAAAAGAAGAGTAACAAAAGATGCAGCTATTGGAGAGGGAAATAGGATTGGAATGGATACCTGAAATTTATATGCAGTGATATACTGAATGGCCATCTTTGTGGTTCATAAAGGTGCTCAAATAAAATTTATCATTCATTAATTCCAATGCTGCCTTTCCATTTTTACTACCCAAACCTCACTATTTTTATTTTGGTGTTGTACAGAGAAGTAGAAAATTTTCCAGAGGGTATCAGCCTATAGTTTTTTTAGATTGTTTTGTATTATAACATGTGATCTCTACAAACACTGAATAATTTTTGTGATACACTGATGTACAAAATTGTTGTATGGTGAAATTTCACATTAAAATTAGTGAAGTGGAACAATCTTGATTCTTATTGTATTTGATTTGAGATGTTTAGCTTTTTGCATGAAACCTTTCAAAAATAATGTACCATTATTGATCCAGATTCAGTGTGATGTAATTGTAGTAATATTTTAGACTAATCTTGTATTTTTTGTAATGAAGCAAATCAAATAAATAATTTGGTTTTCTAGGTATATTGTTTAGTTATAATTTCTGTTTGAACAGTGTAATATATTTGAGGACATATGTAAGGAATGCTCCATGTACAATGGAAGTTGATTTTTGTATTGTAATTCATAGTTTAACAAAATTAAAATTGAAATTTCCATGAAATATGATGCATGACAATATTTTACTGTCATGAATCGTTTTAAAATAGTTAGTTTTACAATAGGAAAAATGTTTCTTTACGGAGATGAAAGTCAGCTCACTTCTTAAATGTGCAGACATTCAAATCGTAACAATTGCACTCTTGAGAGATTGTACCCGAATATTACATTCTTTTCTTGCAAAAAGTAATCAGCACTCTGTCTTTTCTTTTGATAGCAATGGAATTGATAGCAACTTTTACCTTGCACAGCAGACAATAATATTTGTTGAAGAATTCTATACAAGCAAATGGTCAAAGATTAATTGTGTATGAATGTATTGCTTTCGTTTAAGAGCGTTAATTTTCAGGCAGACATTGTAGCAATTATTGAAGGTTTTGTTTTTTTTTTAAGTGGTTCTGACTCACAATTTAATGCCTTGACTCATCAGAAATGAGCCTATGCAGTTTGAAAATTGGTTAAAATATAATCTTTTTGATGCTTGTTTATCTTTCAGCATTTTGGACTAGAAACTGGCTTAAAGATAGAAAACATTAAGTCATGTGGTTGCTTTTCAAACTAAAGTGCTGTTCTCCAATGTTCAATATTAGTACCACTTTTTAAAATATGCTTCTTTTTTATAAAAAGGTAAAGGTGTGGCAGACAGTGAGGCTGATATCAGTGGAAGATACAGGGAGAAACAATACAAACTTGACGTCACAGATCTTTGAGTGTATAGGAACAGGGGATCTGTTGTTTAACTACATAGATTTTGAAGGTGGCTGGATCTATTGGAATGGTAGTTACAAAGCAAACCATTTAGGGATTCGTAAAAAGAATAAGGAACAAAAAAAAGGCATTTATGCTGAACTGTTATAAAGCTCTGGTTAGACCATTATGTAAAATATTGTGAGACAACAAGGTGCAGGGCTGGATGAACACAGCAGGCCAAGCAGCATCATA
>NW_025974412.1:0-8506 GCF_021869965.1 Rhincodon typus
CTCCAGCATCAGCAGTTCCTACTATCTCTGAATAATTTTCTGTATGTCATTTTATTTCCTATTCCAGCCACAACTGACTTTTTTGTGGTCTCAGTGGGTGACTGCTTGAAAAAGTAAATTGACTGACAATCCCCATATTCAATTTGCTGTGAGTTGTTTGCAGTGGTAAAGAATGCAGGCAGAGCCTGATCTTAGAAAGACAGGTTATGCTTCTCTGTCAAATAATGGAATTAGTAACATTTTTCAGGATTTAACCTTTGTACACGAAATGTGACAGGGAGTCCTGTACGACTCATTAGTAAAGGTTAACAAGGTCCAACTTGATCGGGGCAGTGAGACAGGCTTTTTTGCACATCTCATTAGTCTTGAAGGATTTTATCTCTGGCAATGTAGACAAAACATGATAGGAACTACTGTGAGACCAGTCATTTGAAGCAAGATGTAGTTATCCAGAGAATTTAATGGATTGAATTTAAGTATATTTTTCATTCCCTGAAGAAATGGGAATAAAAAGTTGATGCATACAATGCAACATAGATATAGTTAAAGTGTAGTGCTTGGCTGAAAACGCTAAGAGGACTAAACTTAGAAATGTGAGGCACTAGGATTGTTAGACTCTCAACTTCAATTAACATTACTTCATTATGCTCCATTACCAGCTCCTCAGCTGCACATTACTTGCCTGGAATTAACTAGAGGTGACCTTTACATGTAAAACAAAAAGCAAACATGCCAGCCTTCTATCTATGATATACTTAGTACATTTCCAGGAGATTTTTTAAAATAATTAAACACTTGGAATTGCTAAAAACAACAAACCTATTTAAAAGAGCTATTTAATAAAATCTTGATGATTTCCTCCCAGTTTCCTCCAAGCGGTTGCCCTGAGCTAAATTTTACTTCCTGGAGATTGGAAGATGACCCTCTGGAGCTGACAACCCTACACTACTGCTTGGAAATTATGATATCTGGGTGTCTTATTATTGGGCAGCATTTGTAATCTAAAAATTTTAATTGGCATGTTCAGACATGTTATGACACAGTCTGAAGAAATTGGGACTTGAAACTGGTCCTTCTGGCTCAGAGGTAGGGACACTACCACTGCACCACAAGAGACCTCCTCGTTGTATTCTAAACTGACATAAATTAGAAGTGCTGTTGATTGCAGCTGCTTCTGTTTGTTACCGACGATGCTGGATGAGGGAGATTTTGGGTTATTACACTTTATCTTGGGTTATTATCACTTGAAGATTTTATCTTGAGGATTGCATCAGGTGATTCAACCTTTTTTGGTGAAATTGAGAAGTCTAGTCTGTGGGGTACATTTCATAGTTGAGTCAGTGTACACTGCTTGGAACCACTGGAAAATTACAAATTTCATTTGTTTTTCCGAGTTTGCATTCCACAAGACTATTCTCTTTGACAATGTTCTGTAAGTCAACGCCCCACTATATTTAATAGAGTAGAATGGTTTACAACAATCAGAGGATTTCAAGTAGAAGAGTAGACCATTCAGCATGCAATTCTTATGAATTGTCCTGATGAGTGAAAGATGAAAACTTTGACTTTTTCAACAATACTCAAGTCCTGTACCACCAAGCTGTTAATAAATGTCCATCATAGTGTATTGGTATGGTATCTGGTTCTTTCTTCCTCAGGCACCCAGAATCTCCGAATGACATTTGTACAAAGCTTACTTTTTTGAGCAGACCAGTATGATGCCTACTAGAAGGAAGTGGGTTCTTGCTTTAAATATACAGGTCAGGATTGATGATATCATCAAGAACTGACCTGTGATTTTAGTTGAAAATTGGTGTGGAGGAATTGTTGATGTATTTCTCAGGGGTTTGAATTAAGTGCAATGTTAAAGACACAAAATGTTGGAGCTTGCTTTGAGTATATTTCACAAGATTCATAGAGATCTATAGTACAGAAAAAGGTCCTTTGGTCTTTGTGCCCATGCCAATCAAAAACCACCTAACTATTCTCACCATAGGCTGCATCTGACTGAGTACATTAACATGTAACGTGGCATTCTGGTTAACCAAAAGGATAATAATATAATTTCTAATACTTTTTATGTAAGAAAATAACATACTTTTTTGAAAGGAAAATAATAATACACGTAACTGATCTATTTATTAACTTTTTCAAAACACTATTTCAAAACAAAAGAAGCAGAGATCCTGTGGGGTAATGGAGCCTGAAGATCCCAGTTCAAGCCCAAGTCCAGGACTTGCTGGCCATGAAATTTGAGTTCATGACATGGTCAAGCAGACTGAATATTAACCTGCAAGCCCTTCCAAGATACCAATGGCAGTCAGTAAGTGTGGCTGAGTCTCTTGGTGAGTCACGTCGGTTGTGAAATAGCATTGAAAAAGCTGTAGACTGTGGTTTCAGGCAGTAACCTGCTCAAAAAAGAAAAAGCTGCAGAAGCAGACATAGATCCTGCACAACAACTCAGGCAAAAGTTTAATGAGCTTGTTGAAGTGGTGACCTCTCATTACATGTGCATCAGCAAGTTGTGGTCTTGCTTCCTCCTGGTCATTTAATGGGTGCATCTTGCTTACAAAGTTATCTTATGCTTTCTGCCATTGAATAGTTTGTCAAGTGATTTCTTGAAAAGCGGAGCTCAGAGTGACAGTAAAGTAGTTTTTGAGTCCTTTGTTTCTTGATATTTTGTGAGGCTTCTCTTAACTGTCTGACATGTTTTTGTCTAAACCTGCTTCCTCTTGAGCAATGTGAAGATGTGATGATGATCTTAAATCCAAACTGTCTAACTAACTCTTCAACTGTCTGGAATGATTTGAATTCATTGTCACACAATATTCTCTCAGGAATCCTGTGTTCAACAAATATAACTCATAACGCCGAGGAGATTGCTTTAGCTCACAAACTTTGCATTTTTCTGATAAAAGTAAACTTTGACCAATAGTCTGGAACTGCGAGATGCCATTGTTGATTGTGTGTTAGTGAATTAGCTTCCACAATATTCAATGGTCTGAGTGGTACTTCAGAGATTATCATCTCCCCTTTCTGTTCTGTGTCTCTAACTTGAGGCAGTCATTGCATGTAAATGTCATTTTTTCAATGTCTTTTAATTGCTTACCCAACACACGTTAATCTGGTTCTGAGCTTATGTTTCTCCATTCCCATGCACAAAGATGTGTAGGTTAGGTGGATTGGCCACGGTAAATACGGGTTGGACAGAGTGCCCTTTGTTCAGTCTATGCAGACCCGATGGGCTGAATAGCTTCTATCTGAACTGTGGACATTCTATGAATAAGGAGACAAAAACTGCACACAGAATTCAAATCTATTTTGTTCTTTGTGGCCTCCATGTATTTTCTGGAAAATTTCTACTTGCTAATTTGTTCATAGTATTCAGGGATATGCAGGCTTGCTGGACTAGCCATGAGAAATGCAGGGTTAGAGGGATAGTGTAGGGCAGTAGGTCTGGGTGGGATGCTCTTTGGAGGGTCGGTATGGACCCAATGGACCAAATGGCCTGCTTCCACACTGTAGGACTCTATGATTCTATGATCTTATCAGACCGTTCCCAAATCACTTGCTTAGGGAGCATTTTTAAGTCTTCCTCTTTGCTGGCCTGATCTCTTTTGGTGGTTGTATGTTCACTAAGTGATAGATCTTTATGAATAAATTTTTTACCTCACATATCTCCAGTGGTGATACCAAGAAAGTACATTGATCAGCACCATTTATCTTACTGCTTTAGACTTCAGAGTGGAACCATAACTCTGAAGCCACAAGAGCAACCTCTGCTGACTTCCCAGAGATCAACACTGATTATTTTTGTAGAACTGTTCTAGTTGCAAATGCTCCCAGCTTTCCATCTTGTAACAGTGCCACTCTCACTCCCTTAGTGAAAGCAGCTATTGGCAGACTGACAAGTTTATGGCTGAAAGAAGAGACTTGAGGCTGGATTTTATGTGGAGATATACACTATGCACTCCTATTCTCCATGTGACACTTTATAAGTGTCTATCCTGCCCAAGGTGAAGTTAGTGTATGACCAGGTTAACATAAGATACTCAGTGGACTATATTTGGCCGCTCAAGTCTGGTTCAATGTTCAATTAGATCATGGCAGAGCTGTATGTTATCTCTTCTATCCACCTTGGTTCTGGGACCTAAATACACTTGCTTAGCAAAATCTATCAAGTTTAGTTTTGAAATTTTCCTCTGACCTTCACTCAACAACCTTTCATAGGAGAGTGTTCCAAACTTCCATTACTCTTTGTATGAACAAACATTTTCTGTTATAACCCCAGAAAGGCCTTCCTCTAATGTTAGGGTGATGTCCTCATGCTGGACATCTCAAACCAGGAGAAAGATTATATCTCTCTATCCATTCTTCAAACTCTCTTGATCTTCTTAAACGTTTCATTCAGATAATTTCTTATTATTAAATATTCGAGGGAATATAATATCTTATGTTTATAAGCACCCTTGATGTATGGAAACAGACCCAAGACAATTCAGAGGAGCAACCATAAAGCAAGTTTGTTACTGAAGCCACATTAGGCAATATTAAGCTATAAATATGGTAAAAAGTGATAGGTTTTTATCAGTGCCTTAAAGTGGAATAAGCAAAGGAAAGATATGGAGAGGTTTCAGGAGGGAATACCGTAGTGCAAGTCCTTGGCATCTGAAAATATAACAGCCAATAGTCAGGTAATAAAAATTGGAGATGCTCAAGAGGTTCAAATCAGATGGGCACAAATATCTTGAAATGATGGTGGAGCTGGAGCAGACTACAAAAGTGGAGGAGAGTAAGGCCATGAATGGGTCACTGTAGATCAATAGGATGATAGGAAAATGAGACAGCAAGAATAAAAAAAACATGAGCAGCAGTGATTGGCTGATCTCAAGTCAATGAGGAAATTTCTGCACCGGATGTTGGCAAGAAGTTAGAGTCACAGAGTCATACAGAACAGAAAAGGCCCTTTAGCCTATTGAATCTGTACCAACATAACTCTGACGAAAGATGCACTAATCCCAATTTCCTGCACTTCTTCCATCCTTGAATGTATGATATTTCAAGTACACTTTTTTCTTAAGGTTGTAAGGTTCTGGCCTCCACTACTTTCCCAGGCAGTGCATTCCAGATTCTCACCACCGTCTGCATGAAAAAAGTTTTTGTCCTCAAATCCCTTCTGACTCTCCTACGCCTAAAACTATGCCCCCTCATGATTGAGCCCTCAACCAAGGGGAACAGCTGCTCTCTATCCACCCTGTCTATGCCCCTCATAATTTTATACACCTTAATTATGTCCCCCCTTAAGTCTTCTTTGCTCTAAAGAAACAATCCAAGCCTATCTAGTCCCTCCTTATAGCTCAATTTCTCTAACTGAATAATATCCTGGTGACCCCACTACCAAAGATATTTTTCCCTCCCCACCCTTATCTGCCTTCTGGAGGGACCACTGTCTCCGTGACTCCCTTGTCCGCTCCATACTCCCCACCACCCCTGGCACTTTTCCCTGCAACCGCAGGAAGTGCTACACCTGCCCCTAAATGCCCCTCACCCCCATCCTAGGCCCCAAGAAAATCTTCCATCTCAAACAGATGTTCACCTGCACATCTGCTAATGTGGTATGCTGTATCTGCTGTTCCCGATGTGGCCTCCTCTACATCAGGGAAACCAAGCGGAGGCTTGGAGACCGCTTTGTGGAGCACCTACGCTCGGTTCGCGACAAACGACTGCACCTCCCAGTTGCGAACCACTTCAACTAGCCCCCCAACTCCTTGGATGACATGTCCATCCTGGGCCTTCTCCAGTGCCACAACGATGCCACCCGAAGATTGCTGGAACAGCACCTCATATTTTGTTTGGGAGACCTGCAGCCCAATGGTATCAATGTGGACTTCACAAGCTTCAAAATCTCCCCGCCCCCAACTGCATCCCAAAACCAGCCCAGTTCATCCCTGCCTCCCCAACCTGTCCATCCTTTCTCCCACCTATCCACTCCTCCCACCTCAACCCCCACCCTCACCTCCTACCTACCAGCCTCATCCCCGCCTCCTTGACCTGTCCGTCTTCCCTGGACTGACCAACTCTCACCCTAACCCCCCACCTAAACTCACCTTTACTGGCTCCATCCCCGCCTCCTTGACCTGTCCTTCTCCTCTCCACCTATCTGCTCCTTTATCCACCTACCATGCGCCTCCCCCTCTCTGTCTATTTATTTCAGAATTCCCTTCCTCTCCCCCATTTCTGAAGAAGGGTCCAGACCCGAAACGTCAGCTTTCCTGCTCTTCTGATGCTGCTTGGCCTGCTGTGTTCATTTAGCTCTACACCTTGTATTCTCAATGTCCTGGTGAACCTCATTTGTACTCCCTCTAGTGCTATCATATCCTTACTGTAGTGAGGTAACCAGTACTGCAGCAGTGACCTAACCAACACTCTGTACAACTCTAACATTACTTCCTTGTTCTTATACTCTTTGCTATGACTTTATGTGCTCTGCCGACTTCAGGGATATGTACCTCAAGATCCCTCTGTTCTTCTAAGCTACCCATTGTCCGGCCATTCTTTGAAAAAAACTCCTTCATCTTGTTTCTTCTTCCAAAGTACATCACCTCACACTTATCAGGGTTAAATACCATGTACCACTGCTCTCCCATTTGACCAACCCATCTGTATCTTCCTGTAATCTCCAACCATCTTCTTCATTTTAACCACCCTTGGTATCATCTGCAAACTTGCTTAACAGTCCCCCCAATACTTTCATCTATATTATTTATGTATATGACAAACAATAAGGGTCCCAGTACTGATCTTTGTGGTACACTACTAGACACCAGCTTCCAGTCACTCAAACAGACTTCTACCACTACCTATTGTGTCCTATTGTTAGGCCAGTTTCTGATCTATCTCACCAAGTTTCCCTGAATTCCACATGCTTTAACTTTTTCAATTAGTCTCCCACGTGGAATCTCGTCAAAAGCTTTGCTAAAATGCATATAAACTATGTCAACTGAGCTTTCCTCATCCACACACTTGATTACATTCTTGAAAAATCCTGGTAAATTTGTTAGGCATGGCATCTATCTGACAGAGCTTGGATTACTTAGCAATAGTGGAGGAATTACGAGACATTACGGTAAGGTACAGGCTGGGTGGCTTCAGCAAACATGTGAAAACTTTGTTTCTGGTGATACTGGGCATTATGCAGATGAGAATGGCGAGGCAATTATTGAAATTTGGGGAGCATCAGAGGTATCATTGAGTGAATTGGAAAATAAAGCAATTGTCCTGTTAGTGTTCAAGAAATAAGATGAAGCTCTATGTTTGCAGTCTGAACCTGTTGGGTGATAGAGAAATACCATAGAAGAGGTCAATGTTCAACTCTGTGAAAGGTGAGAGGTAACTCAAAAGGTCTGGGGCAAGATAGTTTACTTTTGTCGCTGTCCTACTGTGTAAGAATGGTTGATCAATTAACAGATGAACTCTGATTGGTAGATGCTCAGCCACTAAGAATGTAGCAATTAGGTGATGACTGAGGGCTTGGTTTAAGTTTTAAATCAGGCAAGTTGACTCTTATTGGTCAAGGCTGTGCCGGATAAATGAATCAAATATTGTTACCTATTTTGTTGCGTTGAAACCAGTGCAGTGCACATACCTATTCGTTCCATCTGCAAATAATACTGCCCTGTGTATTAACATATTTTGCTTCCAGTACTCACACCTGTTCCATTTTGCAAGCTTGACTAACAATCCTGAATTGGTTATCAACATAACTTTTAACACATTCAGGATTACTTAGCAAATAGCTTATAATTACAGAACCACATCTAATTTTGGACATTTGTTTTTACTTTTGCAGGTATGGATTTGTTGGGCAAGGCCATTACATACTGCCTGCTGTGAACAACAGATTTGATATGTTGTTTGATTCTGTTAGTGGCAAACACTGCCCATGTTGCTACTCCAAAGTAGCAGCATGAAACATCTAACGTAATGTGTCACTCAAATACTTAATATACATTTACCATTCATGGAGATCCAAGGTAGACTAAGCACTTTTCAGCATCAAACATAATGTCCTCAGACTGGTTCATGAGTTTTTTATGATATATTGTGACAAATGATCTAATCAGGCTGGGAGGAAGGCCTTGATGCACTTATTTCAACATCAATCATGTCGTGTATCAATTGTGTCCAACTGGTTAATTATCCATGGCAACACCTCCACAAATCAGAGTCTGTTTGCCAACCAGTCAGCAGTCTACTTTCATGCAGTATAAAATGTCATACCTTGCACATTTTTCTGATGAGTGAAGTCAAAAGCTTCAATAAAATGCATGGATTACAGCAATTATAAATTCTTACACACAATTTATAGTAGACTACTAGACCCATAATTGCTTGTTAACCTAGCCTAGCCATCATAAATAACAAGGTGTAGAGCTGGATGAACACAGTAAGCCAAGCAGCATCAGAGGAGCAGGAAAGCTGACGTTTTGGGCCTAGACTCTTCTTC
>NW_025974413.1:0-8505 GCF_021869965.1 Rhincodon typus
CAGGGGGAAGTAAAGTGGGGACAGAAACAAAAGATAGTAAGGGGAAAAGTGAAAGTGGAAGGCAGAGAAACCAAAGACAGAAATCAAAAAGGGCCACATTACACCATGATTCTAAAAGGGCGATAAATGTCAAAAAAATGACCCTGAACGCTCTGTGTCTCAATGCGAGGAGCATTTGTAATAAGGTGGGTGAATTAACTGCGCAGACAGTGATTAATGGATATGATGTAATTGAGCTCACAGAGACCTGGCTCCAGGGCGACCAAGGATGGGAACTCAATGTCCACGGTTATTAAATTTTCAGGAAAGATAGATGGAAAGGAAAGGGAGATGAGGTGGCATTGCTGGTTAAGGAGAAATTAACACAATAATAAGGAGGACATTAGCCTGGAAGATGTGGAATCAGTATGGGTGGAGCTGCGGAACACCAGGGGGAAAAAGACATTAGTGGGTGTCGTGTACAGACCACCAAACAGTAGTAGTGAGGTTGGGGATTGTATCAAACGGGAAATTAGAGATGCATGCATTAAGGGTACTGCAGTTATTATGGGTGACTTGAATTTACATATTGATTGGGCTAACCAAACTGGTAGCAACAAGATGGAGGAGTATTTCCTAGAATGTATAAGGGATGGTTTTCTTGATCAATATGTTGAGGAACCAACTAGAGAGCAAGCCATCTTAGACTGGGTATTGTGTAATGGGAGAGAATTAATTAGCTACATTGTAGTGCGAGATCCTTTGGGGAAGAGTGATCATAATATGGTAGAATTCTTCATTAATATGGACAGTAACACAATTAAATCTGAAACTAGGGTCCTGAACTTAAAGCAAGCTAACTTTGACGGTAAGAGGCATGCATTAGCTAGGCTAAGCTGGTCAAGGATACTTAAGGTTTTGATGGTGGATAGGCAATGGCAGACTTTTAAAGAACACATAGATGAATTTCAACAATTGTATATCCCTGTCTGGTGTAAGAGTAAAACAGGGAAGGTGGTTCAACCATGACGAACAAGGGAAATCCGGGAATAATGTCAAAGCCAAAGAGGAGGCATATAAATTGGCCAGAACAAGCACCAAACCTGAGGACAGGGAGAAATTTAAAATTCAGCAGAGAAAGACGAAGGGTTTAATTCAGAAGGGGAAAATAGAATATGAAAGTAAGCTTGCAGAAAACATAAAAACTGACTGCAAAAGCTTCTATAGATATGTGAAGAGAAAAAGACTGGTGAAGACAAATGTAGATCCCTTGCAGTTAGAATCAGGTGAATTCATAATGGACAACAAAGAGATGGCACAGCAGTTGAACAAATACTTTGGATCTGCCTTGACTAAGGAGGACACAAATAACCTTTAGGAAATGCTAAGGGATGGGGGTCAAGCATGAAGAAGGAACTAAAGGAAATCCTTATTAATCAGGAAATGGTACTGGGGAAATTGATGAGATTAAAACCCGACAAGTCTCCAGGGCTTGATGCTCTGCATTCTAGAGTACTTAAGGAAGTGGTCCTAGAAATACTGGATGCATTGGTGATCGTTTTCCAGCATTTTGTAGATCTGGAAGAGTTTCAATGGACTGGACGGGTAGCTAATGTAACCCAACTTTTTTAAAGAGGAGGGAGAGAGAAAATGGGGAATTATAAGCCGGTTAGCCTGACATCAGTGGTAGGGAAAATGCTAGAATCAAACACTAAGGATGTAATAACTTGGCATTTGGAAAGCGGTGACAGAATTGGTCCAAGTCAGCATGGATACACTAAAGGAAAATCATGCATAATAAATCTTCTGGAATTTTTTGAAGATGCGACTAGTAGAGTGGACACAGGTGAATCAGTGGATGTTGTGTATCTGAACTCTCAAGGCTTTTGACAAAGTTCCACACAAGAGATTAGTAAGGAAAATTAAAGCTCATAGTATCGGAGGTAATTACTGACATGGATAGAGAACTGGTTGGCAGGCAGGAAGCAGAGAGTTGGAATAAATGGGTTCCTTTTCAGAGTGGCAGGCAGTGACAAGTGGGGTGCCACAGGGTTCAGTGCTGGGACCTCAGCTGTTCACAACATACATTAACAATTTGAACAAAGGAATTGAACGCAATGTCTCCAAATTTGCAGATGACACTCAGCTGGGTGGCAGTATGTGCTGTGAGGAGGATGCTAAAAGGTTGCAGGGTGACTGGGACAGGCTGGCTAAGTGGGCAAATACTTGGCAAATGCAATATAATGTGGATAAATGTGAGATTAACCACTTTGGTGGCAAAAATAGGAAGGCAGACTCTTATCTCAATGGTTGCAGTTTAGGAAAAGGTGAGGTGCAACGAGACCTGGGTGTCATGGTGGAACAGTCGCTGAAGGTTAGTATGCAGGTGCAGCAGGCAGTGAGGAAAGCTAATGACATGCTGGCCTTCACAGCGAGAGGATTTGGGTAACTAAGTAAGGATGTCTTGCTGCAGTTATACAGGGCCTTGGTGAGGCCACACCTTGAGCATTGTGTGCAGTTTTGGTCTCCTATTCTGAGGAAGGACATTCTGAATATTGAGGGAGTCCAGTGAAGGTTCACCAGACTGATTCTGGGGATGGCAGGGCTGATATATGAGGAATGACTGGATCGACTGGGCTAGTACTCACTGGAATTTAGAAGAATGAGGGGGGAATCTCATAGAAACCTTTAAAATCCTGATGGGACTGGGCAGGCTAGACGTGGGAAGATTGTTCTCAATGCTGGGGAAGTCCAGGACTAGGGGTCATAATCTAAGAATAAGAATAAGCCATTCAGAATTGAGATGAGGAAGAATTTCTTCACTCAGACAGTGGTAAACCTGTGGAATTCTCTCCCAAAGGTAGCTTTGGGGCCAGTTCATTAGATATATTCAAGAGGGAGCTGGACTAAAGCAATCAAGGGGTATAGAGAGAAAGCAGGAATGGGATACTGAGATTGCATGTTCAGCCGTGATCATATTGAATGGTGGTGCAGGCTCAAAAGGCCAAATGACCTACTCCTGCACCTATTTTCTACATTTCCATGTTTCAGACTAGTTTAAACCCTCCCAATTAGCTCTAGCAAATCTCCCCACCAAGATATTGGCCCCCTCCAATTCAGGTGCAACCCATCCCTCTTTTAAGGTCACTTCTGCCCCAGAACAGATCCCAATGATCCAAAAATCTGAATCCCTGCCCCCTGCACCAACTCCTCAGTCACGCATACATCTGCCTTATCCTCTTATTCCTGCTGTCACTAGCACATGGCACCAGGAGTAATCCAGAAATTACTACCCTTGAGGTCCTGCTTTTTACCTCCTGCCTAACTCCCAATATTCACTCTGCAGGACCCCATCCCCTTTTCTACCTATGACATTGGTACCAATGTGTACAATGACCTCTGGCTGGCTGCTCAAGCGCCCCTTTGAGAATGTTCTGCAACCACTCTGAGACATCCTTGACCCTGGAACCAGGGAGGCAACAACGTTAGATGTTGTCTATATGGACTTCAGCAAGGCATTTGACAAGGTTCCGCATGGTAGACTTGTTAGCAAGGTCAGATCTCATGGAATCCAGGGGGAGCTAGCCAATTGGATACAAAATTGGCTTGAAAGTTGGAGACAGAAGGTCGTGGTAGAGAGTTGTTTTTTGGACTGGAGGCCTGTGACCAGTGGTATGCCACAAGGATCAGTGCTGGGTCCACTGCTTTTCGCATTTATATAAATGATTTGGATGTGAATATAGGAGGTATGGTTAGTATGTTAGAAGATGGCACCAAAATTGGTGGTGTAGTGGATAGTGAAGAAGGTTATCTCGGAGTACAACGGGACCCTGGTCAGATGGAGTTTAATTTAGATAAATGTGAGGTGTCGCATTTTGGTAAGGCAAACCAGGACAGGACTTATACATTTAATGGTAGGGCCTTGGGGAATGTTGCCTAACAAAGAGACCTAGAGGTGCAAGAACATTATTCCTTGAAAGTGGAGTCACATGTAGACAGGGTGGTGAAGAACGCATTTGGTACGCTTGCCTTCATTGGTCAGTACATTGAGAACAGGTTGTATTGAGGCTGTACAGGACATTAGTCAGGCTACTTTTAGAATACTTTGTTCAGTTCTGGTCTCCCTGTTACTTGAAAGAGGTTGGTAAACTTGAAAGGAAAGACTGACAAGGATGTTGCTGGGATTGGAGGGTTTGAGCTGCAGGGAGAGGCTGAATAGGCTGGGGCTATTTTCCCTGGAGCGTTGGAGGCTGAGGGGTGGCCTTACAGAGGTTTACAAAATCATAAAGGTCATGGAGAGGGTGAACAGACAAGGTCCTTTTTTCCCAGGGTAGTGGAGTCCAAAACTAGAGGGGATAGGTTTAAGGTGAGAAGGGAAGGATTTAAAAGGGACATAAGGGGCAACTTTTTCACCCAGAGGGTGGTGCATGTATGGAATAGACTGCCAAGGTGGAGGTGGGTACAATTACAACATTTAAAAGGCATCTGGATGGTATACTTGCTTGCAAGGGGGATAGCCACAGGAGACTCCTGCACTACTTGCCTACCTCTCCTGGTAGTCACCCATCTACCTGACTAAACCTGCAGTGTGATCACCTCCTTGAAGCTACTATCTACCACACTCTCTGCCTCCTGTATGACCCTCAGTGCATATAACTGTTGCTCCAACTGATCCATGTGGTCTGAGAGGAGCTGCAGCCATTCACACTTCCTGCAGACATAGTCACCAGAGACAATTGACAGCTCCCTGGTCTCCTACATCTGACAGGAGGAGCATACCCCTCCACTGACTGCCACCTCTGTCCCCTTAACAACCGGCAGATTTAGGGAAACAAAAGGCCTTACACTTACCTTCTTGTTGCTTGCCCTCAACAAAGCCTGATATTCACATAGGCCCATTCAAAGATCTAACCAGCAGCACCTTGTCCACAAAGCAGCCCCTTGCAAAAGTGGCTGGAACAAGACACAGCTATGCCTCCCTACCTTTCTTGCCTAAACTCCCACACTTAGCTCAACTCCCAGTGATTGCACACTCTTGCTGGTTGCACACTGGAAAGGCTGAGGCAGCAGTTAAAATCACTCAAGAAAATCAAGCAAATCCCGCACAGATGTATACAAGGCAATCCTCGACTGGAGAAACACACTGATAGAAGGCATGGAAAGTACTCCAGTACAAAGACTGATGTCATGCCAACACAAGCTACTCTTCCAATAGCAAAAAAAGCTACTGAAGTCAGAGTGTAACAGGTGTGAGTCACAAAATCAAGGAGAAACAGCAGAAAGCAAAATTTCATTTCAACAAGACTGCTAAACCATTTTCAGAGTTGAGTATTGGAGAACCAATTAGGGTCTAAACATTCAACACTCTCAATAAAAGCCAACTCAAGTGGCAACTTGGGACCTGAGGAAGCAGTTGTCAACTCAATTGTACATGGTGGAGGTGAATGACCAGATGTACTGTTGCAACTGTAGGCACATATGCCTAACGGCTGAAGTTGTTCCTGAACTGCAGGTGGCTGAACAGGAACAGGTGAATGATCACCTACATCAAATACATATCAACAATTAGATCCAGAGGTCCAGTGCAACCCAACAACAGGAACAGAACAACAGCTACCATCCAACAACTCCTCCCTGGCGAAACAACATAATCGAGATGAGCAGTCAATGACAACAACATGCACTTATACCATTAAGAGACCAACACAATTTAAGGACTTGTGCAATGCATGCGCATAGACTGATGGAACTAACAAATTGCTAAATGAAGTAAGTAATGTACACAGGTAGTAACTTGGGTAACTAAAAATGATGATAATGCATGCCTTTGTTTTTATTTTTTTGTGTCAAAAGGGGGAATGTTTGGATTAAAATATAATCATGTACAAATGTCTGCCCTAATTTGCTGTAGTCATGGGTTGCACAGTGGCCAGCACTGCTGCCTCACAGCACCAGGGACCTGGGTTTGATTCCAGCCGTGGGTGACTGTCTATTTGCATGTTTTCCCTGTGTCTGTGTGGGTTTTGTCCAGGTGCTCAGTTTTCCTCTCACAGTCTAAAGATGTGCAAATTAGGTGAGTTAGCCATGCTAAATTGCCCATAGCGTCCAGGAATGTGCTGGCTGGGTAGATTAGCTGTGGGCAATGCATAGGGATAGGGTGGGTGGGTCTAGGTGGGATGCTCTCTGTAGGATCAGTGTGAACTTGATGGGTCAAATGGCCTGCTTCTGCACTGTAATGATTCTATGACTCTATGTGTCATAGGTACATATCCTGTAGGCAGACATCTTAAACTTCATTTCAATAAAGTCCTTGTGTTGAACACTGCTGTGTTTAAATTTGAAACAGGTTTACTGCTCACTACAGGTGTTAGAAATGTCCTCATAGTTCAGCTGGAGGGCACCAAACTTGACTGTCATTGGAACTCACCTAGAGGAATCCTTTTGACCACGGCTGATGTCAGATTTTTACAATTAGCAAAACTTTTATTAACCAAAGTCTGCTGTCAACCATGGATAAAAATGACAATTAAACAGTGCACAGGATGAAGCCAAATATATCACACAGAAAGGAATTAAAAGGAAAAGGAATGAAAGATATTCACGGGACATTCTTATACATTTCTATGTGTTTGAATTGCAACCTCTTACCTAAGGAAGAATATATTTGCTTTGATGGGATGCAATGAAAGTTCACTAGATTGATTGATCGATTTCCAAGATAAGAGAGCTTTCCCATAAGGAGGTAAATAGAACAGGCTTATATTCTCTGGAGTTTGGAAAAATGAGAAGCTATGTCTTAGAAATGTTCAAAATTCTGGATGAGATTGATGCTGAGAAGCTGTTTCCCCTGGCTGGAGGGTCCAGAAATAGGAGTAAAAGTTTCAGGTCAAGTTGAGCATTTCAGTCTGAGTTGAACTATTTCTTCAGTCAGAGGATTGTGAATCTTTGAAATTCTCTATTTCACAGGTTGGCGGACAATGAGTTCATGAATACATTCAAAGCTGAGATTGATAGATTTTTGGACACTTAGGAAATCACAGGATAGGGTGGGAAGTTGAGATAGAAGATCATCCATGATTATATCAAATGACAAAGCAGCCTCAAGGAGCCAAATGGCCCAATCTTGCTCCTATTTCTTATTTCTTGTAAGAGACGAGGCATAAAGATCCCAAAAAGTAGAGGGGAGAAGTTTCTGTGACTCTGCCATCTCCAGCGGCCTGTGAGCAGACTACTGAAAAGCTATGAGAGGACAGCTTCCCATTTTCAACCCACTTTTGTGTCATGTTATGACTGAACATTTCAAAATTGTACCAAACAACAATGGTGTCCTCTACTGGTGACAAAGTGTAAACTATTGTCAACTCTCCACACTGCCACACAACAAATGAACAGATGAGAGTGATCCAAAGATAATTCCTTGTACTTGTTTTGACTGATGAATATCCTCTTTTAATATTCCGCAAGAAGGAAACAATTGTTGCAATTTAACTGAAAGGAGCGCAATGTTCTTCTGTTAATGAGTTTCAAGATTAAATGAAGAAAAAAAAATTGACAAGTATCAAAAATCTGCACAAGAGTGAATGACTGGGTCTAAATGCAGGGTGACCCTAAATTACAATTATACGTGTTGCAAATATCTGGTACATAATTCATATGTTCTAGAATATAATATTTAGCTTTAGGAATTAAAGTTTT
Source organism: Rhincodon typus (assembly GCF_021869965.1). Lineage (NCBI taxonomy): Eukaryota > Metazoa > Chordata > Chondrichthyes > Orectolobiformes > Rhincodontidae > Rhincodon > Rhincodon typus. The sequence continues at coordinate 7,675 of NW_025974413.1, forward strand.
AATTATGGAAAAATAGGGCATGTGGTTCAGAAACTGGCAAAACAACTTTGAAGTAAATGCATATCAAACAAGCCTGGGTTTAACACATTTAAAAGGTAGCCTTTGTTTGTTTTGTGATGAAATCTGTTTCTCGCATTTTGTGAGAATGTAACATTCAGGGGTACAGACTTCCAAGAGTTAGCTGGCAACATTATGACTCTAGTCTCTATCATGAGGTAGAATTTAGAGCCGTACAGCATGGAAACAGACCCTTTGGTCCAACTCATCCATGCCGACCAGATATCCGAGATAAATCTAGTCCCATTTGCCAGCATTTGGCCCATATCCCTCTAAACACTTCCTATTTATATAACCATCCAGATGCCTTTTAAATGTTGTAATTGTACCAGCCTTGACTGGCAGCTCATTCCATACACGCCCCACCCTCTGTGTGAAGAAGATGCCCCTTAAGTTCCTTTTAAATCTATCCCCTCTTATCTTAAATCTATGCCCTCTCATTTTGGACCCCCCCACCCTGGGGAAAAGACCTTGCCTATTTACCCTATCCATACCCCTCATGATTTTATAAACCTCTATAAGGTCACCCCTCAGCCTCCGACGCTCCAGGGAAAATAGCCCCAACCTATTCAGCCTCTCCCTTTGGCTCAAAACTTCCAACCCTGGCAACATCCTTGTGAATCTTTTCTGAACACTTACATGTTTCACAACATCTTTCCTATAGAAGGGAGACCAGAATTGCTCGCAGTATTCCAATAGTGACTTAACCAATGTCCTGTACAGCCGCAACATGACCTCCCAACTCCTATACTCAATGCACTGACCAATAAAGGC
>NW_025974414.1:0-8505 GCF_021869965.1 Rhincodon typus
TGATGCTGCTTGGCCTGCTGTGTTCATCCAGCTCTACACCTTGTTATCTCAGATTCTCCAGCATCTGCAGTTCCTACTATCTCTAAACCAACAACATGTGTTTCCAGTACTAAAAACTCTAACCCTCTTTTAAACACCTACATACGGATACAGACAAATTTGAAAAAAAGCATTTGTTTTGTGAGTGCAGTGGAATAAAAAAACCCAGGAAACGCAATTCCATAGCGCCAGCCCAGAGGGTTTTTTGAGATGTTTCTTCTGGTTTGCCAGGACTTTCCGTCCTTTCTCCAGGATCTTTCAGTTCTTTACAGGAGGTGTAGGGTGATTGGTACACTAATTACAAAGGATCTTAGTTACTGATTAAAGACAACAGCTTACAGAAACTGGTGGGAGAAACAGTCTGAGTTGAAGCTTGAGGTAGGTCTCTTCACTCTCACAAGGAATGATTATCTGGTCACGATCAACTGCTGTTCTGACCACTGGGAGGTTGACCAGTTAACGTCAATGACTTCAATGCTGGAAGTCACACGAGACCAGGTTATAGTCCAACAGGTTTATTTGAAATCTCAAGCTTTCGGAGCGCTTTGTCCACCCCAGTCCAACACTGGCACTTCCACATAGTGACTTCAATGAAATAGTAGAATGTTCGAAAGTCATTGCAGCATTCTAGAAGTTGTACTGAGTGATAATGGCCCTCAATTCAGAAAGGATTGGGAAATTCAACACCACATATCATCTCCACACTATCCCCAGTCAAATGGAAAAGGTGAGGCAGCAGTGAAGATCACCAAAGGGATTCTAAAGAAACCATGAAAATCCAGACCTATAGAAGGTGATCTTTGAGCAGAGAAACACACCTACAGAAGACATGGAAAGTAATCCAGACCAAAGATTGATGTAATGCCTGTCCAAATCTACTCTTCCAATAGTGTAAAAACTATTGAAGTCACAGTTAATAATAGGCATGATTGACAGAGTCAAGGAGGAATGACAAAAGGCCAAATTTCACATTGATAAAACCTCACAACATTGCTAACAAATGTTAAATGTTATAAACAAAATTCAGCCTATACGGCAATGTGAGATCTGAGCACGACAGTTGTCACCTCGATTATATGTGATAAACATGAGCGAACAAATATATCATCGAAACTACAGACATTTCCTTCACTACAGAGAGTGGATCAGAAAGATACAGCGTCGTGGCCTACGCAAAGTACAGACCATCAGACCCAGAGTTCCTGCATTCCCCAGCAATAAACATGGGTCAACATTAACAGTTACAGTGGCAACAGCACTTGCCTTAGAAACAATACTCCCTGGAGAAGGAGGCACATCAGGAAAGATTAAATATGTGAGAGATGGACAACAAAAATGAATATCTGTATCATTAGGAGACCTGCATGATTTATAAACTATGCATGCCATGCATGTGCAGTGACTGGCAAAAGTGGAATGGACATGGGTTGGCATTCTATTTTGTTAATGAATAAGCATTTATTGGCACCATGTATATTTCGTAATTTGTGTAACTTGTGATTGCAAATTTTCTTTTGCTTTTAAATAAAATGAGGATGCAATTGTATAGTGCACTGCTGGCTTGCTGTCATCACTCGACCTCTGCCTCTACTGGAGTCACTTTTGTTTATAGTCTGGCAGAGCTATCAAACAAACATTACTTGAAACAGTTTATTTTATGTTAGCTGTGCATGTGTTGTGTACATGCTTGTAACTTTATGAATCTGAGTACCTAGTGTATATACTGATGTGAGGTAATGGAATTCCCTACAGGAATGTGCCGAAGAGTAAGGATGACATATGCAATATTGCAATCTGTAGTTGCTCATGTTTGCATAGTATTATGACATGGGATCTGTCTTCCTGAACAAATTGTGGCAATAAAGGTGAGAGAGTTATTAATCCAAACCTATTCTATTTTAGACTTTGAGTTATTGTATTAAAGGCCTTCAAAATGACAGGGAAGCATTGAATAGCAAGAAATCTAAGTTGGTTTTGACTTGAAATATGTACTTTAATAAAGAATGATTATCATAATTGTCATGCATTGAGTAATATTAATTTGATAATATTCACAAACACAACAGCCGTTGAATTCTTGAACTCAGCCTTATCATCAGAACACAACTTCTTTGGTGGAGGCTAATTGTTTCCTCACCTAAGGAAGTTAAAATTCCTCCTTTGGGTATATCCAGTTCACCAGCGTCAATATTCCCTTCGTAAGCCTGAAAGAAGGAATTCCATTTCCCCCAGGCACATTCAAATTCATTTAATGAGATCGGAAAGAGGAAAGAAAACGTGTCATTTTGTTATAATACCTACATTAGTAGAAATGGCAGAAAGGTAAAGATAAGTGCGACTTTTAAGAATTTCTATGGAATTTTATTTCATCTCTTCAACATTAATATAGGAAATCAATATGAACAACTTTTATAGATAGACCTTTAATGTAATTAAACATCTCGACACAAGATTTGACACCAAGCCACTCGTAGGGAATTCTAGGACATGTGACAAAAAGCTTGGCCAAAGGGTTAGACTTTAAACAGCAACTTGTGTGGTGCAGCGATAAAGTCCCTTGGATTGGTGGAAGCCTGGATTCAAGTCCCACCTGCTCTAGAGGTATATAATAGTATCTCTGAATACATTGATCAGGGGAAAAAATTGAGAAACTTAAGGAAGTAATTTGTGAGCTTAGAGCCCAGGTAGAAAACTGTCAAAGTTATTCAAACCAGAGCTGTGCGAGGTCCCAAAATTAATGAAACCCAAAGGTTGTAATGGTGGTGGAGATTTCATTGAAAGGGAGTGTCAAGGCAATAGAAGGATTTGAAAATCATCTCTATGTTAGTATTTAAGAACTGAGGAAAAATGCCCTTACGTACAGGTGAATAAACTAAGTCTCTCATTATCTGTAAGATAATGTAAAAACAGAAAATGCTGGAGAAATTCAATAGTTCTGGTGGCTTACATGAAAAGAGAAACATTTTGAGTCCAATATGACTCTTCTTCAGAACACCTACAAAATCTCTCATCATCACTATTTGGTTCTTTTAGGTAAATGGATGAAACCTTTTGATCCTCAGAAAACCTATGAAGATGACTTTCATGTCGATGATACAACAACAGTTAAAGTTCAAATGATGAAGAGAAAAGGAAGATATGCTATGAATTATGATGAAGAACTTGCTAGTTCTGTGATTTTGATTCCATACAGAGGAAATGCTTCTCTTGTGCTTATACTACCAGACCCAGGAAAATTGGCAGGAGTGGAACAAAACCTGACAATTACCAATTTTCAGCACTTAATAACATCATTACGGATTGGGTAAGTTTGTTGCACCAATGAAATAAAATTAAATATAATTATTTTCCACCTACACAGAGGTGATGTGTTACAATCAGTGACAAGGTAGCAAAAGATCCATGATTTTGTGGTACCTTTACTTTTAGATTGCATGATCTTATTGCCCCAATATCTATTGCATTCATGAAAGAGGTGCCGAAAGGGTAAAACTCCAGTGCACTGGAGTGATCCAACTGTCTTCAGTTTGATGTTTCTCTGAAGCATAGATTTGAATTCCACTTCCGATAAATTGACCCTTTGCAATTTCCTAGCAGCATATGAGAGTGCAGTGGTATAGTGGTGATGTTACTTGGCTAATAAAAGTAAGAACCTCAACTAATCATTTTGGAAAGCATAAGTTCAAATCCTAGCAGACTAAGTAGGGAATTTAAATTTAGACTGAGATGCCTTAGTAGACAGCTAAGTGGATTTGATCTGAAGATCATCTATTATCAATGGTGGAACAGGGACTGTGTAGTCTATTGTTAATCCAGTCATGTTTCTGTTTTCAGTTAATATCCTGGAATTTTTGATTCATTAGTCTTGACCAGAAGAGTTTTAACAATAGTCACTCACCCTTCTGAAAAGATAAAAGAAGTCGGGGAGAGTGCTTTCTCATCTTTGATTATGTCTTAGTTCAAATTCCATCATATACCAGAAATGAGGGGGATCCATGAGATGTGCAATTGGTTAAAATTTTTAATGAAAAATAAAGTTTGGAAAATTGGCAGAGTTAATAGTATCCCAATTCTTGCCTTACTCCTATTGAACAATGATGCCTCAGTGTAGAGTTAAAATATTCATTTGTAATATGATGTGAGGTGCCAGTGTTGGACTGGGGTGGACAAAGTCACAAATCACACGACACCAGGTTATGATCCAACAGGTTTATTTATCGCAAGCGTTTTCAAGTGCACTTCACCTGATGAAGAGGCCATGCTCTGAAAGCTTGTGATTTCAAATAAACCTGTTGGACTATAACCTAGTGTAGTGTGCCATTTATAAAGCCAGGAAAAAATTAATTTTCATGAGCTGATATTTTATTTAGGACAAATCCTACAATGATTGGCAACAACTCCATGTGAAAATTCCAGCAATCAAAGAGGTAAATAAGGACTGGAATTTGTGGTTGAAATAAACAGCAGGCTAGGTTTGCTCACCTTTACATGGAAAGCGGATAACTTCTGGCAATCTCATTTTCTCACTGTAAACAGAAAATCTAGAGTTTTGTCCAAGATGCACTTTTCCTTCAAAATCTTGCCAAAAATGGCACCTCCCTGTCAGATCTACCATTCGAACATATTAATTAGTGTGAAACTGCTGAATCGCTTCATAGACATGGATTAAACTTGCCAACAAATGTTAGGGCTGGCACATTTTAGTATAAATACCCTTCTAACAAATATGATAAGTTTTAATTACCACCAATCTATCTAGCACTTAAAAATAGTCTCTTACAACTGCAGAAATTCATTCCTCCCAATTTTAATTATTATTGATTTCTTAAAATTTCTCAGATTGAAATAATTTCAAAACTTTTCTTTGTCCCTTCTTGATCCAATTTTTGTTTATCCCTTTTCGTCTTATTTTCTGAACTCAATTTGACATTGAATTCATTAACCTAACTGATGGTATTTCCCAATTCAGACTCTATGCTGCTCATTTGTGCTTCTTCAGTCTGACCGGTTAAAGAGATACTCAGTTACTAGCACTCCTCACATAGGTCTGAGCTACCCTGCAGACTGGGATGCTTTTTGGATCTCATGTTCCATTTTAAAATCCCATCAAAATTCTCTGTATTTGTGTAGCTGCACCAAACTACTCAGTGCACCTTCTCCAGTAAATATTTATTTGCATCTTGCTTGAAGTAATATGCTCAATGAGTCAAATTAGTTTTTATTTAGAGTCATAGAATCCCTACGGTATGGAAGCAGGCCATTTGGCCCATAAAGTCCACAGTGACCCTCTGAAGATTATCCCACCCAAACCCTGCCTGCGTTTCCCATGGCCAATCCACCTAAACTGCACATCTTTAGACTGTGGGAGGAAACCAGAGCAAACCCACATAGACACAGGAAGTATATACAAATTTCACACAGATGGAATTGAACCCAAGTCCATCAAACTATGAGGCCGCAGTGCTAACCACTGAGGCACCATGCCAGCCCATTTATTCCATATCGATTTCTGAGTCTAAGTAGAACTCAAAAACAATTTTAAAAATGAAAGAGAGGTATAAAAATCATTATTAGTTTTGAATTAGTTTTAAAACATACAGTTGACATCAGAATAAATTTAAAATCCTGCTTTTGGGCTGAACTACTCTAAATTTAGAACATTTTCCTGTTAAAACAAAATCTCTTCCAACAAGAGAGATTCTTTGTAGATTCCTGAGATTCTCTATGCTTACAGAGCTACCAGTCTTCCTGTTCCTAATTGCTATCCAATGCCCCCTGTTGGAAAAGCAGCATATGGGCAGTATGTGACGGCAACACAGGAACTAACTCCTCTGCAAGGTTGCCCTGTAAGTGGCCTTTAACATTGACTGAGAATGTTCACATGTAAAGAATGGTTGTTCAGGAAAATACCAATTATGCAGTGGAGCTATGTACAAGCAAAAATCATCATCACCTTGCAAAGTGTAGAACCAGTGAACGAAAACCAGGAATATATCATTTATAATATATATAAATTGGAGGTCAAAATTAAGAAATGAAAATAAAAATTAAAAATAAAATTTAAGGTAAGTGTACAAATTTGGAGAAAATAAATATATTATTTCTGATACCAAATAGGTCTGTGGATCTACACCTCCCAAAGTTATCGTTGAGATCGACTTACCAACTCAAGCAGCTGCTGATTGCAATGGGCATTGTAGATATCTTCACTAATAATGCAAACCTCTCCAAAATCACTAAATCTGGACCAGTACAAGTATCAAAGGTAAAATATTTAACTGAAGTACTCATATTAGTCAATCTTTAATCAACTAATAAATGGTTGTGGAACCTAGACAAATTGTTTGCATGTTCAAGCATCAGAATTAGAATAATCATCTGTAAAGATAATTATTCGTTCAAAAATTTCCTGTGATTTTTCTCTTACATGTCATCTTTTGGAGGTCTACCTCACTTTATGTTACCTTAAGGCAAATTTAAATGGTGTCAGAGATTCTGGTGTAAAGAGGCTATCACTTTGTTTCCATCTATAAGTAACCTGAGCTCACCCACACAGGGCAGCGTGACAATTGCTATATCTCGTTGATCTGTGTAAACCTAGAATGAGTCTTAAAACCAGAGATAGTCCATGATCAGACAGAAAAAAATTGCAGCTGTGACAAGCGCTATCAGATGCTTCTACTTTATTAACAATACTCCAGAATCCATAATTTAGCAATAAATAGGTACCAAATATCCAAGTAAAAGTCATTGACGATTAGTGCAGGAAACTGGAAAAAGACAATTAGCTCCATGTAAATTGTCCCAAATAATTGCAATTCCTGGTGCATCGTAATAGGTACATTCTCTATCCCACTTAAAACCATGTGGTCTTTTGGGAAATATGAAAAGTAGGTTAAAAATCCAAACCGTTGAACAATACATAAGTTACAACACAGAAAGAGGCCATTCAGCCCATCATGTTTACACAGACTGAATAAATTAGCTGGCCATTCTAATCCCACTTTCCAGCACCTGATCCATAGATTTGCAAGTGACTGCGCTTCAAGGGCTTGTCTAGGTCTGTTTTAAATGAGTTGAGGGTTTGCGTGTGAATCACCAAACTGGACAGCGAATTCCACCCTCTGGTTGAAAATGTTTCTTCCCAGAGACCCTCTAATGCTCTACGAATTACCTTAAAGCTGTGTGCATTAATAATTGCCATCTCTGCTAATGGAGATAGATCTTTCCTGTCCACTCCATTAGAGTTCCTTATTATTTTGTATACTTTAATTAAGTCACCCTTCAGCCTCCTCTATTTTAAGGGATACAACCCTAACCCGATCTAATATTCCCTTATACCAGCAATTTTCAAGCCTTGGCAATATTTTTATACATCTCTCCTGTATTCCCTCTTGAGCAATTTTATTCTTCCTGTAAAATGGTAACCAGAACTATACTCAAAACATTAGTTAATGTCTAACCAGTGTTTCATATAGTTCTTATATATATTGCAGCTCTTGTATCCAATATCTCGCTCAATGCTGGAAAACATCCTGTATGCCTTCTTTACCACCTGATCAACTTGTACTACTACCTTCGGAGACCTATGAGCAGGCACTCACAGGTCTCTTACTGTCTGTGCCCATCTAAATATCCTCCTGCTTATTGTGTATTCCCTTACTCTGCCCTTCAGAAATGCTCATGTTGCACTTCTTCAGATTGAATACCATTTGCCACTTTTTTGTCCACTCAACCCGAACCATTAATATCTTCCTGCAGATATCTTCGTTATCAATTACCTTGCTAATGTGGGTGCTGTGTGCAGATTTCCCAGTCATGCCTGCTACATTTAACTCACCACATTCTCCTATATCCCGCAGGGTTCATTTTTATCCCCCAATTAGGAGAAAATCTCTGCGGTTGTTGTTCTTTGACCATCTTCACCATTGTCTCCAACTCTTAGGTGGTCAAGACGAGATCAGAAGGTCGTTCTTCCTTTGAAAATGCTATGCAATATATATCATAACATGAATGGAACAATTGCGATTAGAATAGATTAATGGTAAAATAACCTGAAAACATTTTCTGAGGTCAAAAGGAGAATTAAGGAACTGATCGAGCAGCTGTCTGAGACAGTGAGCAGAGCAATGATGGATTAAATGGCTAGCCTTTGTGATACACAATTCAATGATTCTGGTCAACAAGGTGCAGGGCTGGATGAACACAGCAGGCCAAGCAGCATCACAGGAGCAGAGAGGCTGACATTTCGGGCCTAGACCCTTCATCAGAAAAGGGGGAGGGGAAGGGGGTTTTGAAATAAATAGGGAGAGAGTGGGAGGCAGATAGAAGAGGGATAGAGGAGAGGATAGGTGGAGAGGAAACAAACAGGTCGAAGAGGCGGGGATGGAGCCAGTAAAGGTGAGTGTAGGTAGGGAGTTAGGAAGGGGATAGGTCAGTCCAGGGAGGACGGACAGGTCAAGGGGG
>NW_025974415.1:0-8504 GCF_021869965.1 Rhincodon typus
TCATTTATCTGAATTAAACTTCATCAGCCACACCTTGGCTCACTGACGCATCTGATCAATGTTCCATTGCACTCTGAAGTAATCTTCACCACTGTCCACTGCACCACTTTTTGATGTCATCTGTAAACTTACCAACCATGTCTCTAATATTCACATCCAAATCCTTTATATTAATGATGGAAAGCAGTGAACTCAGCACTGATACTTGCGGCACACCGCTGGCCACTGGTCTCCAGTCTGTAAAACAATCCTCTGCTTTCAAGCCAATTTTGAATTCAATTGGCTATCTCCCCCGGATCCCATGTGTCCTACTGTTAATAACCAGTCTACCATTCGGAACCTTACCAAACACCTTCCTAAAGTCCACGCAGACAACGTCTGCCACGTTAGTGAGACATGTTTTCCACCACACAAAGCCATGTTGACTATCTCTAATAAATGCTTGCCTTTCGAATTGCATGTAAATCCTATCCCTCAGAATCCCCTCCAACAATTTACCCAGCACTCAAGTCAGGCTCAGTGGTCTATGGTTCCCTGACTTGGCTGGTCATTGTTTCCTTTTCCAGTCCCACTCCTCCACTGGTCACAACAAATTTTAAATGTAACCAGGTTGGTGATGTGGCCGATGATATAAATCTCAGACTGCGTCAGGGTCGGTGTTAGGAACAAGTCAGGCAGTTTTCTTTAATCTGCTAAATAGCATGTTTATGACCAAAATAAAGTTACTCAAGCTATGACGGAAAGAAGAATGTAAAACAGTTTAGATCTGCAAATATGTACATTGATATTTTCCCTTTCTAAAAATAATGACACACACACACACACTCGTACGTACGTTTGTGTTAACAAACTTAAGTTTTAATTTGAAATAACTTTGTCCACATAATAGTTGAACTCATGATAAAAGGAAAAACGTGAGATTGCCCCAAATGTTATTCTGCTTCCAAATGTGTTCTGTTCGCACAAGCTGTTGGCAACGGGATTACTTCCCGGAACAGTTAGATTTGGCTGAATTCCCTTTGCTTCAGGCAGTGGGAGATTCCAGTGAATCCTAGTCATGAATCCTCCACGAGTGGTAAAGATGACTGACCGGTGTTTAGCTCTCATACATTGCTGTGATGAGGAAGAAAGAAAGAGAGAGGGAGCAATAGGCCGTTGCTAAATAGGGACGTTACATTATTTTTCCCTCTCTGAGTTGAATCAAACAATAATGTTATTCGACCCCCAAACTGGAACGTGAGGTCTCCTTGAACTTTGTCTGAACTATATTTTTCGGCCACATTTCCTGCTCCATGTCAGTGCATCATTGCTGCTGCTGTACACAGAGCCAGTTCCTCAGCAACAAATGGGCCTACTTGATTTAAATATATGTTTATATGTGCCTGCATAATTTAAAAATAAAATGTTTAATGTCTTCACAATATCTGTGTTAAAATGAATGTATCTTATTCCTAAATAAACACAGAAATTACTAGAAAAGCTCAGCAGGCTGGGAGCATCTATGAAGAGAAATCAGAGTTAATGTTTCAGGCCCAATGAACATTCCTCAGAACCTGTTTTATTTTTTTTTAAATTACTTCCTCAGTTTTATTCTCCCATACACGAGGAAATACCCATCAGGTATTCACCAGCTACACTCTCTTCAAAATCTTATATAGTCAAGAAGAACATTTCTCGTTCTCAGGTCTGAGCTGTTAATCCTCCATAACATAATGCCTTCATCCCAGGACAATGTATAGAGAACCATCTTTGAAAATTTTCAAACACAGTTGTGTTTTTTTTTCAGTTTAGGGCATCATAACTACACACAGAGCATCAAATGTGGTCTCAGCAATGCCCTGTACAGATGCAGGGAAACGTGCCGAAGATCATACCCCGGCACCCTTTGCAAGAAACAACATCATTCAATTCACTTTCCAAATCACTTGTGACATCTTCAGAATAATATTATATGATTTATGTACCAGGACACACAAATCCCTCTGTAGCACCGATCTCTGTGTTCCTTTTCCAGTCATATAATTTACTGCTGTTTTATCCTTTCCCCAAAACACAAACTTCCCATCACCCACACCGTACTGTTTTATTTACAATGCCGAAAGTTTGCCAATTATCATCCCCTGTCTCCGCCCGTTGTAGATGCTCTGCCTTCACTTGACATCTCATTGGACAACTATGCTGGTGTACTAGCAAATTGAGCTCCAATCCTATCAGCCCTTGATCCAAACCGGTAATCTAGTTTGTAAACGGTTGATGACCTCACACTGATCCCTGAGGAATTCCAGTAGTTGCAGCTTTCCAAACTGAAAATAAATAATTATCTCTACTCTGCATTTCCTGTTAGCTCACCAGGGCTTGGTGTGTAGCAGACAAAAAAAGGTTGCAGGGCCTCTCCTGTGGTATGCAGCTGGTTGTCGAGGTGTATCTGAGCTCAGCAATACACCATTAGGGCCATTTGTTGTCAGATCATCAGGTAGAGGTTGTACTGTCAATGATTCTGATCGTTGAGCATTTAAAAAACAAGCACAGAATATAGACTGACATTTGAGTAGAATGCTGCACGGTCAAAAATGCTGTCCTTCAGATGCAGCAATAAATCTAGTCTGCCCTCTCAAACAGGTGCTCAATTTTCCCCGGAAATGCATTGAGGAGGAGGGAAGATTTCCTATCAGTCTGGTTAACATTTGTCCCTTTAACAACACCATGAATACAGATAATCTTAATGATTAATTTCATTTTTGGCTGTGGGTGCTGTGAGGAAAAATTGCCACAATTGGTACACAATAAAATTAAAAAAGTGTCTGTGATGAGTGACCTTACAGACGTTTGCAAAGTCATAAGGGGCACAGAAGTGTAAACAATCAAGGTTTTTCCCCGGGGTCGGGGAGTCCAAAATGAGAGGACGTTGCTTTAAGGAGAGAAGGGAAAGATTTAAAACAGACTTAAGGGGCAACAGTTTCATGCAGAGGGTGGTGCGTTTATGGAATGAGCTGCCTGAGGAAGTTGTGGAGGCTGATACAATTGCAACATTTAAAAGGCATCAGGATGAGTATATGTTTAGGAAGGGTTTAGAGAGGTATGGACCAAATGCTGGCAAGTGGGCCAAGATTTATTTAGGATATCTGGACGGCATTGACGAGTTGGACCGAAGAGTCTGTTTGGATGCTGTGTATCTCTATGTCTCTATGAATCTATGTCTGAGTACTTCATTCTAGTCCTGTGTAAATCCTGAGAGGGGAATAATGATCTCCTATCTCATTGTAACAGCCATGACTGTTTGAATGGGGACTTCCTTTTCCTCTGTAACAGCCTCGAGGGGTGGAGTGAGAGAACAACACACAGGATAGGAACTGCAGTTGGTCATTCGGACCCTCGAGCCTGCTGCTCAATTTAGAAAGATCATGGCTGATCTGTTTGTGGCTGAACACACTTTTCCTGTTTATTCCCAATAAATATTGACTCTGCTGATCATCAAAGGTCAGTTGAGGTCAGCATTAAATATCTTTAATAACCGAGTCTTCAATGTTCCCTGGGGATGAGAAGACTACAGACAGCACAACATTAAAGAGAAAGATATATTCTTATCTCAATCTTAATTGGGAGACTCCTTAAAGTGTGTTAGCCTCACAGCAAGTTACCTCCTCTTTAAGGAGCACAACAAATAGGAGCAGATGTAGGCCATTCATTCCCTCAAACCTACTCCACATTCTGATTGACTCCGTTCAGTGATGTATTTTTCAATCTCAGCCATCACTGCTCTCTCGGGAAAATATTTCCGATATCTTCAGACCAGACAGCATGAGAAGTTGGAGCAGAATTAGCCATTTGGCCCATCAAGTCTGCTCTGCTTTTCGATTATGTTTGACATGTTTCTCAAAACAATTCTCTTGCCTTCTCACCATAACCCTTGATCTGCTTATTAATCAAAATGTATCTATCTCTGTCTTAAAGACACAGCTGTGTGTGTGTGTGTGTGTGTGTGTGTGTGTGTGCGCGCGCGCGCACACTTTATCGCAGGAGACAGGGTAGTCATGGAGGATTGTTCTTCAGACTGGAAGCCTGTGATTAGCGGTGATCCACAGGGATCGGTGCTGGATTTACTTTTGTTTGTTATTTAAATAAATGATTTAGATGAAAATTATAGAAGGCATGGTTAGCAAGTTTACGGATGACACTGAGATTATTTGAACTGTAGACAGAGAAGGTTATCCAAGATCACAGAGATCTTGATCAATTGGATGAATGAATCATAAAGATGTACAGTATGGGAATAAATCCTTTGATCCAACATGTCCATGCTGACCAGGTATCCGAAATTAATCTCGTCCATTTGCCAGCGTTTGGCCTATATTCTTCTGAACCCTTCCAATTTATGTACCCATCCAGATACCTTTAAAATGGTGTTTTCACAAGCCTCCAGCACTTCATCTGGCAGTTCATTCATATGTTTTTAAAATCTCCCCTTGCACCTTAAACATGTCCCTTCTAATTTTTGACTTCCCATACTCTCGGAAAAAGACCCTGACTATTCACCCTATCCATGCCCTTCATGATTTTATAAACTTATATAAGGTGCACATTTTACTCCAATCAACACGAATGGCTGTACTTTCTGTTATCCCGGGCCTGAATTCTGAAATTCAACACTGATACCGCTTCCTTCTCGATCAAGTCACAATTCTAGAAAAAATTTAACCACCTTGTTCAGACATATTATGAAACACTGTGGTGGGATTTGAATCTAGACCTTTGGGCCCAAAGGTGGAGATAGTACCACCTCACTGCAATGGCCCCTGAGTCTGCAGCATTACTCTCCTGTATATTTGCTCATCAACCTGTTCTGACATGCTGTGACACACCTCTGCGACTGGCAGGTCTTGAATCCAGAACTTTTGGTCCAGAGCTAGTGACATTACCACAGGTTCAGGGATGGGAATCGAATCCAGAGCTCTCACACAGAGGCATTCTATCCATTACACAAGACCGAAGTCATGCCCAGATTTTGGGTCACAATTTGAGAGCCAGCTTTCAGCTGAGTTTGGATTTATCAAATTCTGGTTAACTTTACTGAATTACACAGGGAAGATTTTTCAGTGTTGAACAAATGCAAGTACTTGCCTCAACTATAGGATGTTGAGTGCATGTGCTGTGCCATCGAGATAAACTATTAACATCTTTAATTGCTTGTCTATGATTTCCAGCTGAAATGGCTATTATCTTTAACCCTCCCTCTACTGACCCCTTCTCCCACTGCCAACACACCTCCTCCTCCTGGACACCATGCCAAGGCCTCCTACCCTCCCTCGATCTCCTCATCTCCGACTGCCATCGAGACATCAATCGCCTCAACCTCTCCACCGCTCTCACCCACTCCAGCCTCTCCCCCACAGAACATGCAGCCCTATGCTCCCTCTGCTCCAATCCCACCCTCACCATAAAACCCACAGACAATGGAGGCGCAGTTGTAGTATGGCGCACTGACCTCTACATCGCCGAGGCCAGGGCCAGCTCTCTGACACCTCCTCCTACCGCCCCCTTGATCATGACCCCACCCCCGACCACCAAAACATCATCTCTCAGACCATCCACAATCTCATCACTTCAGGTGGCCCACAGCCTCCAAGCTCATCGTTCCCCAACCCCGCACTGCCCATTTCTATCTCCTTTCCAAAATCCACAAACCTGACTACCCTGGTTGACCCATTGTCTCCGCCTGCTCCTGCCCCACTGAACTTATCTCCACTTATCTCAACTCCATTTTCTCCCCCTTGGTCCAGGAACTCCCCACCCACATCCGTGACACCACCCACGCCCTCCACCTCCTCCAAAACTTCCGATTCCCTGGTCCCCAACACCTCATCTTCACCATGGACGTCCAGCCCTATATACTTGCATTCCCCATGCAGATGGCCTAAAGGACCTCTGCTTCTTTCTGACCCACAGGCCCGACCAGTCCCCCTCCACTGACAGCCTTGTCCGCTTAGCTGAACTTGTCCTCACTCTTAACAACTTCTCCTTCAATTCCTCCCACTTCCTACAGACAAAGCGGGTGGCCATGGGTACCCGCATGGGCCCAAGCTATGCCTGCCTCTTTGTAGGATACGTGGAACAATCCCTCTTCCGAAGCTACACTGGCCCTGTACCCCACCTCTTCCTCTGTTATATTGATGCCTGTATCGCTGCTGCCTTGTACTCCCACGAGAAGCTCGAACAGATCATTCACTTCACCAACACCTTCCACCCCAACCTTAAGTTTACCTGGACCATCTCTGATACCTCTCTCTCCTTCCTGGACCTCTCTGTTTCCATCTCTGGAAACCACCTGGAAACCGATATCCATTTCAAGCCTACCGACTCCCACAGCTACGTAGAATGCACCTCCTTTCACCCACCTTCCTGCAAAAATTCCATCCCCTTTTCCCAATTCCTTCGCCTCCGCCACATCTGCTCCCGAGATGAGGCATTCCACTCCTGGACATCCCAGATGTCTTCGTTTTTCAAGGGCCGCAAATTCCCCTCCACAGTGGTCGAAAACCCCGTCAACCAGATCTCCCGTATTTCCCACAACTCATCCCTCACACCCCCTCCCCACAATAACAACAAAAATAGAACCCCCTTTTCCTCACGTACCACACCACGAACCTCCGGATCTAACGCATCATCCTCTGGCACTTCCGCCATCTGCAA
The DNA here is from genome assembly GCF_021869965.1 of Rhincodon typus. Lineage (NCBI taxonomy): Eukaryota > Metazoa > Chordata > Chondrichthyes > Orectolobiformes > Rhincodontidae > Rhincodon > Rhincodon typus. The sequence goes on from NW_025974415.1 coordinate 6,688, forward strand.
TCTGACCCCGCTACCAAAGACATTTTTCCCTCCCCACCCTTATCTGCCTTCCGGAGGGACCACTCTGTCCGTGACTCCCTTGTCCGCTCCAGACTCCCCACCAGCCCCACCACCCCCAGTACTTTTCCCTGCAACCGCAGGAAGTGCTACACATGCCCCTACACATTCCAGGCCCCAAGAAAACCTTCCACATCAAACAGATGTTCACCTGCACATCTGCTAATGTGTTATATTGTATCCGCTGTTCCTGATGTGGCCTCCTCTACATTGGGGAAACCAAGCGGGGGCTCGGAGACCGCTTTGTGGAACACCTACGCTCAGTTCGTGATGAACGACTGCCCCTCCCAGTCGCGAGCCACTTCAACTCCCCCTCCCACTCCTTGGACGACATGTCCATCCTGGGCCTCCTCCAGTGCCACAACGATGCCACCCGAAGGCTGCAGGAACAGCACCTCATATTTTGCTTGGGAACCCTGCAGCCCAATGGTATCAATTTGGACTTCAGAAGGTTCAAAATCTCCCCGCCCTCAAGTGCATCCCAAAACCAGCCCAGCTTGTCCCCGCCTCCCTAACCTGTCCGTCCTTTCTCCCACCTATCCACTCCTCCCACCTCAAACCCCACCCCCCCCTCCTACATACCAGCCTCATCCCCCTCTCCTTGACCTGTCCGTCTCCTCTCCACATATCTGCTCCTTTATCCATCTTCCATCCGCCTCCGCCTCGCTCTTTCTATTTATTCCAGAATCCCCCTCCCCTCCCCGATTTCTGAAGAAGGGTCCAGACCCGAAATGTCAGCTTTCCTGCTCCTCTGATGCTGCTTGGCCTGCTGTGTTGATCCAGCTCTATACCTTGTTATCTCAGATTCTCCAGCATCGGCAGTTCCTACTATATCTGTAGACTCCAATGTTAGGGAAAGAAATTCTGCAGACATATTCTGCACTATGAAGAATCTCGATTAGACATTACTGAACACCAGACACGACAAAAGAGCATAATTTCCAACCCCAAAAGATCATATTGCAGATCACTATTTCCCGCCCCTAATGTGTAACTGCCCTCCTCCTAAAACTATTAAATGTTACAAGGCAACATATTATATTCTAGGAACAAAAACAACGTTGCTGGAAAAGCTCAGCAAGTCTGGCAGCATCTGTGAAGGAAAAAACAGAGTTAATGTTTGGGGTCCAGTGACCCTTACTCAGAAGTGATGGCAGCTGGGAAAACGTCAGTTCATATGCCGAAAATAAGGAGGTGGGTGGGGTAGAGAATAGAGCCCAGAGAGAGAGAAAGAATTTGGACAGACAAAGGAGTTGATAATGATCAGGCTGGGAGGGTGAACAGTTGTTATTAGGGACTGTTTTTGACTAACAACAGTGGGTGTGTAATGGCAGGCTGTGTGGTAACAAGGACTGGTGTGTGGGGTGGGGGCTGGGACATGGGAGACTTTAGGCCCTAAAATTATTGAACTCAATATTGAGTCCGGAGGGCTGTAGGGTCCCCAAGTGGAAAATGAGTTATTTTTCCTCCAGCTTGCGTTGGGTTTCGCTGGAACACTGTAGCAAGCCAAAGAGAGAGATGTTGGCCAGGGAGCAGGATGGTGCGTTAAAGTGGCAGGCAACAGGTAGTTCAGGGTCTTTTCTGCGAGCAGAACATAGATGTTCTACAAAGCAGTCGCCAAGTCTACACTTCGTTTCCCTAATGTAGAGGAGACCACGTTGTGAGCAGCGAATGCAGTAGACCAGATTCTGGGAAGTGCAGGTGAAGTCTTGCTTCACCTGGAAGGTATGTTTGTGTCCTTGGATACTGGGGAGGGAGGA
>NW_025974416.1:0-3191 GCF_021869965.1 Rhincodon typus
TTGCAATGAACCAATCTAATACTTCCTGAATATGGTAATGTGCTCAACAATACTATGAACTGATTTTGCCAGACCTTTACTGCATTTAGAGCTATTTTCTTTAACATTGACATTCCAAACATCAGTGTCTAGGTCACTACAATGTATTAATCGAATGCTCTATAGACAGTCTGCAGAGCAAGCCTGCATCTCAATCTCCCCTGGTTATTGTGCAGGTGACTGTATCCATGTCATTGCATAACAATCAATGATCAAACACAGCTTATCAAAGATCAAATATTACTCAACAATCCTGTGTCCAATTGCAACAAGCCAGAAACAGAACCAGCAGGTCATGTCTCTTCCTGGCACTACTTCATGACATGGAGGTGCCGGTGTTGCAATGAGGTGGACAAGGTCAGAAATCACATAATGCCAGGTTTAGTTCAAACTGTGTCATGTGATTTCTACCACTACTTCAATTTGAGTGTTTCTGTCTCTACTACTTTTTCAGGCAAAGTTCCAGGATCCTCCCATCCTCCCTTTGTAAATATTTTAAATCTTTGCCAAGAGTTACTGTTGGAACTATTAAGGGAAACAGATCCATTCAATCATTCCTCCTTGGTCCCTCAATGTTACACATCTTAATTGAATTTCCCCTCAACCTTCTACCACAGTCAATTCCATTCTTCCTCATTGTTAACATTATTTATGGCAATATTCCAGTCAATATCTTTTGCTCACTCTACTGTGAGCATATCTTTCCTGACAACTGTTGAAGGAACTGTAGCTGTGTCTGATGTTACATATTGTTCCAGTTTAACTTCATTGCATGAAACGAGCTCAAGGGCTTGCCTAAAAGGACAACCACTGTAAAACCTGCTTTTGCACCAGTTAAACTGGACCCTGCCCCGTAACGTCAGTCCTGAGCTGCCAGGAAAGTAACATTGAGGAATCATCCACTCCTCTAAACACCAACTGACATGTTAGTTTTGGTTTCTCAATCAGAGCTAATTTGTGAACACATGCATATTACAAAGCCTGCCAAGCAACCATCCATAACAGCACCAGAAACAGCTGCAGGCTCACAACAGACTCAGCAAGCGTATCCCTATTACCATCAGAGGCAACAAAAGAGGGACAGGGAGAAGAACTGGGAGGGGAAGAGAAAGAGGGAGTATGGGGGGAATTGGGGTGGGAAAAGAGGGCAGTAGGGGGGAGGTGTTAGGATCCCAGTATTCACAAATATTGATTTAGATGTGCATTTTATCTCCAAGTTTGTAGATGGCATGAGGTCAGGTGGGAGAGAGGTGTGAGGAGGATGAGAGATCCTTCAGTGTGATTTTGACAAGTGAATGCACAAGTGTATGGCAAGTGGGATGCTGTGTGGTTAATGTGAGGTTATCCACTTTGGGAGCAAAAACAGGAAGGTAGAACATCTGAACGGCTATAAAATGAGAGAGGGGAATGTGCAAAAAGATCTGGTGCCCTCATGAACCAATCACAGATGGGTAAACAGGTAGTCAAGGAAAATAATATGCTGGCCTTCATAGCAAGAATTCAAGTACACAACTACCCCATAACCATAAATCACCAATAGCACCTCACCCTGCCCCAACCACATCTGCTCCCTTACCACCCCTCCTTCCTGGCCCTGCCCTCACCTCCATGCTCTCTCCCTGTGTAGTTGGAATATTGAGAGCAGTTTTGGTCCCCGTATCTGAGGGAGGACGTGCTGGTGTTGGAGGGGCTCCAGAAGGGGGTTTACAAGAATGGTCCCGGGGATGTAGGGCTTGTTATCAGCAGTTGTTGATGACTCAGTCTGTAATCGACAGAGTTTAGAAACATGAGGGGGATCTCTGATTGAAACTTACAGAATGCTGACATGCCAGACAGAATGGACATGGAGATAAGGTTCTATTCGTAGCAGAGACTAGGGCCCCGAGGGTACAGCCTCACAGTGGTGAATCTGTGGTTGGTCTTCGCCACTTACTCCACTGACCTCCCCTCAATGATCCCCTGTCCTCATCCCCAACTTCCCCACCATAGCTGTCCCTCCTCCACATTTCCAACACCCTACTCCCCACCCACTCCTGTCACCCAGACTTCTACACACTCTCATCCCAACTTCACAACCTGCCAAATGTCCCTTGGTTTTATCCTCCTCTGCCTGTCCTCCTTCATATCCGTTTTGCCCCACAACCTTCAAGCCATTCCCCCTGCCTGCACTCCCAGCCAGTCGTCTTGTTTACACTCCACTTCTCCCTGTTACCTATGGTCCCCTTGTCAAACCAACCCCTCAGCCTTTTGCCCCTCTTTTTACTGTCCAAACCATCCCACTTGCCACTCCGTCACCTCTTGCCCCTCACTCCCTCCCATATGCCATACACTCCCCCTGCTCACACCCCCTCCCCAAGTGTCGCCTTGTTTACCCCCCTCACCTCCTGCTGCCTTCGGGCCTCCTCCATTTTCTGGGCGTCACAGCCGCGGTGATCCAGGAGGCAGGCAGCGCAGAGGCAGCTACTGTGGGGGCGGCAGTAGAATTCGAGCAGGTTGCCATGGCTGGGGCAGAGGCGCTCGGCCAGGTCAGCCAGCGGGGGCTGCAGGTTGTGGGTGCGGAAGGCCGCGCTCTGTCGGTGCGGCTCCAGGTGCTCAGCGCAGAAGGAGGCCAGGCAGGTCAGGCAGCTGCGGACCGCCGAGGCCCCAGCTCCGGGAGGACACGCATCGCAGGCCACAGCAGCCGGGGGCTTGGCCTCAGGGACCGGGAACTTGGGCTCGGCCTGCGCCCGGTTCCGCTCGAACTCCTCGACCACGGCGCACAGGACACGGTTGGGCTGCAGCTCGGGCCTCTCGGAGAAGTGACGGCGGCACTGCGGGCAGGTGAAGCCGAGAAAGTGATGCCGATCCTCGGCCCAGAACTGCGCAAGGCAGCTGCGGCAGAAATTGTGACCGCATGGCGCCGTCACCGGCTCCCGGAACAGGTCCAGGCAAACGGCGCACGTCAACTCAGCCTCCAGGCGCTCCGTGTCTCCACACACCGCCGCCATCGCTCCGACCGCCGCGACAAACAACTGAGAGCCCGAGGCCGCACCCTGGGCACGTGACGGATGACGGAGACCGGGGCCGCGCAACACGTGACAGCTCCGGCCCGCACCCCCTGCCTGACCCCGCCCTCTGGGTGTTCCTCCAATCCTGACCCCGCCCTCTGGGTG
>NW_025974416.1:3201-3558 GCF_021869965.1 Rhincodon typus
TGTTCCTCCAATCCTGACCCCGCCCTCTGGGTGTTCCTCCAATCCTGACCCCGCCCTCTGGGTGTTCCTCCAATCCTGGCCCCGCCCTCTGGCCCCACTCCCTCCCGGTATCACCACCTGCCATCCCCACCCTGACCCCGGTACGGCCCCTCCCCCGGAGCCTCCATGACAGGTAAGGCTGTCAGTTGTTCTCAGATTGGGGATTATTAGCAAGGCTCTCCCTGGGCCGTCGGCTACATGTCCCTTTCCTGCGGAGACGGCAGGAAAGCTGTGTCTGGCCTTCTGTTCGCCCTTCCCCCCACCACAGAGCAGGGCCCAGGCCTGAGGCCTTCTGTTCCCTCCCCCCTTCCCACCACC
>NW_025974416.1:3658-6086 GCF_021869965.1 Rhincodon typus
TAGGTTTTATTGGTAGAGGGATTGAGTTTTGGAGCCATGAGGTCATGTTGCAGCTGTACAAAACTCTGGTGCGGCCGCACTTGGAGTATTGCGTACAGTTCTGGTCACCGCATTATAGGAAGGATGAAAGTTCATAGAATCCCTACAGTGTGGAAACAGGCCCTTCGGCCCAACAAGTCCACACCGACTCTTGCAGCATCCCACCCAGACCCATCCCCCTATAACCCACACACCCCTGAACACTATGGGCAATTTAGCATGGCCAATCCACCTAGCCTGCACATCTTTGGACTGTGGGAGGAAACCCACACAGACACAGGGAGAATGTGCAAACTCCGCACAGACAGTTGCCCGAGGCTAGAATCGAACCTGGGACCCTGGCGCTGTGAGGCTGCAGTGCTAACCACTGAGCCACCGTGCCGCCTCAGGATGTGGAAGCCTTGGAAAGGGTGCAGAGGAGATTTACCAGGATGTTGCCTGGTATGGAGGGAAGGTCTTATGAGGAAAGGCTGAGGGACTTGAGGCTGTTTTCGTTAGAGAGAAGAAGGTTAAGAGGTGACTTGATAGAGGCATACAAGATGATCAGAGGATTAGATAGGGTGGACAGCGAGAGCCTTTTTCCTCGGATGGTGATGGCTAGCACGAGGGGACATAGCTTTAAATTGAGTGGTGATAGATATAGGACAGATGTCAGACGTAGGTTCTTTACTCAGAGAGTAGTAAGGGTGTGGAATGCCCTGCCTACAAAAGTAGTAGACTCGCTAACTTTAAGGGCATTTAAATGGTCATTGGATAAACATATGGATGATAATGGAATAGTTTAGTTTAGATGGGCTTCAGATTGGTTTCACAAGTCGGCGCAACATCGAGGGCCGAAGGGCCTGTACTGCACTGTAATGTTCCATGTTCTATGTTCTAAAAGCCCAGATATAACTAAGATTACTGTCACTTGTTCTGTGAGACCCTCCCTGGAGAGGATGCTGTCTTTCACTCATTGGGATATTGACATTGGAGACACCTCATTCCAAATATCATGGAGTATTCTTGACTGAACGTCTTGCACTAACTGACCATCGGTAACTGACTTTCGGCCAAGCGTATTTATGTCTTTTTGTTTATGGTAGACACTGTTTCCATGCTCTGGAAAGTGATTTGAGGGTTTTTTCCAGCTAGATTAGAGACGGAGTCATAGTCATGGAGTTGTGTAGCACAGAATCAACTCATCCATGCCAACCAGATATCCTAAATTAATCTAAACCCATTTGCCAGCATTTGATCCATAACCCCCTAAACCCTTCCTATCCATGTACCCATCCAGATGCCTTTTAAATGTTGTAATTGTACCAGCCACCACCACGGCCCCGGCAGCTCATTCCAGCTCTTCCCCAGGAAGACGGACCGAACATGCAAGTACTCCAAGCAGTGATTTTAAACAGTGACAGCAACACCAGAGGGTGTCAGCAGGTTCCAGTCAGTAGAGTATTCCACTTGCTGAGGTTCCAGATGACGAAAATTTTGCAGTAGATGGTAAACTTTATCTAAAATTGCAATTGCAATATTTGCATTTCTGTCAACAGTCACCTTGATACCAACTTGTAGCACTCTTCTTTTTTCACCTCAGATTCTCTTGCCTGGCTTCCCTTTCTCTTCTGTGTCCCAGATTTGCAACGCTAACCAATTCCAAACATTATCACAATCACAGCACTCCGAGTGTTGGCCTGAGCTTCAATCAATTAAAGCAGGCCTACAGTTAATTATAGAGAACATCCAAAAACAATTGAATTGCAGCAAAAGCTTGCAGAAGCAACCCAGCAATTAAACAGCAAGCAGCTTCTGATCATATTAAAACTGGCCATGGTGGATTAAGACTGGAGCAAGCTGTTGTAAAAGTTGTACGTTTTTAATTGTGGAATGAAAAATGGGAAAATAATTTTAGAAAAAGGATTGTGGAAAGAATTAGTGGATGTATTGAAAAAAATGCCTGACACTTACTTTGAATGTTATTTACACAGCTGTTGCTTCAAGTAGTGAGCGAGGCTGTTTGTAACCAGGCCCACATCAGGAGGGTGTTTACAAAGTGACATTCAGCCAGCAACAAGTAACTGATTGGCTGTGAAATTGTGACCAGTTGTGGATATGAAAAGTCATCAGCCTAACAACTTTCTGATCGGCTCCTGGGCAGCTGAACAGCTTATGGATGCGAATGATACCAGCAGAAGCCTCCAGACTGCAAATGGAGCAGGTGGTTTATCTCTCACTGGTAAAATACTACAAACCTGACGAAAGTGTTTCAGAGCTAGTAGGAGCTGCAGATGCTGGAGAATCTGAGATAACAAGGTGTAGAGCTGGATGAACACAGCAGGCCAAGCAGCATCAGAGGAGCAGGAAGGCTGACGTTTCGGGTCTGGACCCTTCTTCAGAAAATGAA
>NW_025974416.1:6186-8503 GCF_021869965.1 Rhincodon typus
TCAGCCTTCCTGCTCCTCTGATGCTGCTTGGCCTGCTGTGTCCATCCAGCTCTACACCTTGTTATCCCTGATGAAAATGAGTTGTTTTCTCTCACCAGTTGCTGTAAGCTGTTCTTTTTAACTGATAAATCAGAAGCTTTATAATCTGTGAACCAGTCACTCTGTGCCTCCTGTGAAGATGTGGAAGAATTTAAAGGAAGTGATCAGAGAACTGGAGGACTAAGGAAACAAAAGGAACACTCAATTGAATCCAGAGGACTGGTGAAATTGACCTGTTCACCAGTATTTTCTTCCTTCCACCCAATAACACCAATTTTTTTTTTATATAAAAGAAGTGTGTGGGTCTGTATGTGTTTTCAAAAAGGGGGATAAAGTTGTAACTCGTAGTTAGATGGCAACCGTTTTTGATTGACTATTTAGCCATAGGTTTTCTTGTTAAGTGCAGAAACCTGGTCTGTGTTTTCTGTTAACACAAGTGTACCCAACTGGTCGACTGGGGAATTTTGCATACTTATGAAAAAATGAACTTTTGAGACAACTCTACGAATAGCAGGTTTGATTCCCAGTGTGCTACCCCATGAGACCTGATGCTTTCTGCTGTTGAACTTATTTAGCTCAGATTGGGAAGAAGGGGTATAGGTTAGAGCCTGTTGCTTTAATATGCTAGCACTGGTTTCTCATTAACGTTACTTGTTGACTGATTATTTCCAGAAAATGCTGGCTGTGTCCCCCACTGACCCTGGAGATGAACGGATGCAATGGTTGATTGTAATTTCCCAAAATTCCTGGGATTCCAGATGATTGGAAGACTGCCATTGTGACACCCCTTTTTAAAATGGAAAGGAGGCAAAAAGCAGGTAACTGTAGCCTATTAGCCCAACATCTATTGTTGAAAAACTGTTGGAATCAATTAAGGAAGTAATAGCAGAACATTTGAAAGTTCATAATCTAATCAAGCATAGCTTCATGAAAGGGAAATCATGTCAAGAGTTTGAGAGTCTCAATCAGAGTGAATAGAGGGGAACCAGCAGATGCATTGTATTTGCACTTCCAGAGGTGTTCAACCAGTCACTTCACAAAAGGTTATGACCTAAGAGCCCACAGTGTTGGAGATAGTATATTAGTATGGATAGAGAATTGGCTAATGGGCAGGAAACAGCAAGGGGTTCCATTTCAGGTTGGCAAACTGTGACTAGTGAGTTCCTCAGGGTTCAGTACTGGGACCACAACATATTAATGACTTGGAGGAAGGAAGTGAAAGTACCGTAGTCAAATTTAGACAGCACAAAAATAGGTAGAAAGGTCGCAATGGAGTACACAGTTTACGGAGAGATTGATAGGTTGAGTAAGTGGGAAAAATGTCAGCAAATGGAGTATAATGAGGGAAAATAAAGTTGTTCATTTTGGAAGGTAGAACAAAAGAATAGATTATTTAAATGGAAACGAACTGCAGAAAGCTGCACACAAAGCGACTTGGGGGGACTTGTGCATGAAACACAAAGCTAGCACACAGGTAGAAGGCAAATCAGGAAGGGTAATGGAATGTTGGCCCTTATTTCAAGGGGGTTGGAGTGTACCAGTAAGGATGTCTCACTGCAACTGTACAAGGTGCTGTCGCGACCACACCTGGAGTACTGTGGGCAGTTTTGGTCCCCTTATTTTAGGAAAGATATAATTTCATTAGTGGCAGTTCAAAGAAGATCCACTAAGATGATCCCTGGTGTGGAAAGACTGACTCATGAACAGAAACTAAACAGGTTGGGACTCTATTCACTAGAATTTAGAAACATGAGAAGTGAGCTCATTGAGAAATACACAATTCGTAAGGGGCTCGAGAGGGTAAATGCTGAGAGAATGTTTCCCCTCATGGGAGAGACAACAGGGCATAGTCTCAGAATAAACAGATCTCAATTTACAAGTGAGACAAGGAGGAATTTCTTTGCTCAGAAGGTGGTCTCTCTTTGTAATTCCTTGCTGCAGAGAGCTATGGCGGCAGAATCTGTGTGTATATTTAAAGCTGAGATAATTCTGGATCAGAGACAACAAGGTGTAGAGCTGGATGAACACAGCAGGCCAAGCAGCATCAGAGGAGCAGAAAGGCTGACATTTCGGGCCTGGACCCTTCTTCAGAAATGGGGGAGGGGAAGGGGGTTCTGAAATAAATAGGGAGAGAGGGGGAGGCGGACAGAGGAGAAGATAGGTGGAGAGGAGACAGACTGGTCAAAGAGGCGGGGATGGAGCTAGTAAAAAGGTGAGTGTAGGTGGGGAGGTAGGGAGGAGATAGGTCAGTCCAGGGGGCGGGATGAGGTTAGTAGGT
>NW_025974417.1:0-8502 GCF_021869965.1 Rhincodon typus
ATCTAGACAGTCAAGCCAGAGGAATTAATCTCTCTTGTCAAGCCTAAAAATGTTAGGCATTCCAATGCAATCATTTCTCTTTCTTCTAGACGCCACAGAATATAAATTTATTCTGCTCAATTTCTCTTCATAGGACATTGTTTTAAGTTTAAGAATCAATCTAGTAAACCTTAGTTTACTGACATCGCTACCGTCTTCAAGAAAGGAACTAAAGTGGATTGTGGAAATTACTGAGGAATTTCCCAATTCTCCATCACCGAGAAGATCAACAGCCAAATCCTCAGTAAGCATCTTCTCCAGTCTCTCAGATCCTTCCAGAAAGCCAGTGTGGCTTCCAACCAAACTGTGGAACCAATAACATGGTTTTCACTGCTCAGCAACTCCAAACACCAGAGACAATGCCAGCCAATCTATATGGCCTTCATCAATCTGACCATGACTTTCAGCTCAGTCAGTCAAGAGGTGCTGTGGAAGACCCTGGCAAAGTCCGGAATTCCAGAGAAATTCATCAACTTTCTCTGTGTCCTCCACACCAAGATATCAAAGATGCTCATTGCTGATGATAATATGACAGAATACTTTTGAATTCAAGGCAGGAGTCAAGCAGGGATCACTTTTCTCCATCTTTACCACCACCATTCTCCATCATGTCAAGAATAAGGTTCCCTGTGCTGTAGACATTAGAAAACTTTTCACTCTCATTCAGTTGAAATCCAAGAAGAAAACCATTCTGATCTTGCTTGTGGAATTTGAGAATGCAGATGACGGTGTCATTTCTGCCCTTTCAGAAGAGAATGTTCAAGCCTCATTTAGCACTTACGTGGAAGCATACTGAAAAATTGATCTTAACCTCAATCGCAAGAAGACTCAAACTCTTTACCAACCTGTCCCAAGTCAAGTCCTGATCAATCCCTTCATTAAAATCACTGGAGAAATCCTCTCAAACGTGGAACATTACTCCTTTCTGGGGAGCCAACTCTCATGAAAGGCCAACATCAATGCAGAAATCCAATGCCACAACCAATCCATGAGCACCATTTTCAGGCACCTAAGGATGAGAGTTGTCAATGGCCATAACATCCACATTGATACCAAGATCCTTGTGTATAAGGCAGTTGTCATTTCGATCCAACTATATGGCCCCAAAACTTGGACTACACATATATGCCACCTCAAGGCCCTTGAGAACTACCATTAACTCTGTTGAGATGGATTCTCACCATCAGATGGGAGGACAGGAGTACGAGCAGCACATATCCTTGAAGTAGCAAATATGCACTAGCATTGAGGCCCTGATCATCCGAAACCAACTCCACTGGGCTGGCTACATGCTTAGGATGCCTGAGTCTGGAAGATCAAAACAAGTATGTTTCACCCAGTTCAAGGGAGGTACTCAAACTAGAGGAGAACACAAGAAGCATTTCAAAGACGTCCTGAAGGCTTCCTGCATGAAATGCAACATACTCGTCAATGTGTTGGGGAAATGAAAGGGGACTCTTCTTTAGAACAAACTGACTTGGAGGAATCTTCTGTATGAAGGGACACAATTTTTTGAGGACACTTGTTGGCAAGAGGAAGTATGGGCAAAAAACAGAGAAAGGAATGCCAATGATATCAAGGCTAACAATCACTTCCATCTCCAGAAAACACCTGCCAAATGTGTGGGTGGAAATGCGACTCCTAGATAAGGCTCATCAACCACACAAGGGCCCACAGAATCCAGAGCCAGAGACATGAAATTTCCTAGGTGGACAATCATACTTTGTAAATGACTGATTGCTGACAACCATGACATAGCACAATCTTTCAAATCCAGGAATCAATCTAGTAAACATTAGATACACCCTTCAGTGCTTCTAATGTAGTGAAATGAATATCTTTTAAAATATTAAACTAAATTAAGTGTGATATAAGCTACATAAAAAATATTAAGGCAAATAAGGTATGGTTTAACGAATGTCTCAAAGCAGAAAGGAGAGAGCTACAGAGGCAGAGAATTTTCTGCAGAAAATCCTAAAGCACAAGGCCTGGACAATTGAAAGTATGACTATTGATGATGTAATGTTTAAAAGTCAGGGATGTACAAAAGGCCATACTGTGAATGTGTCAGAGGGTTGTAGGAACAGAGAAAGTTGTTGAGTATATAACACAGACTCAAATCTCAAAGTCAAAATGCAAACGGTGGACTGATGCAAATTAATTACAAAGTAGTAATTGATATCACATATCAAAATTTAAATAAATTCAATTGCCTTACGTTACCTTGGCCCTATGATTGCATTAAAATCACTCCCATTGTTTTCCAATTCTATCCAACCTGTGAAGGCATATATTTTGCAGTTAAAACATTGGTGAAGTTACCAGTGTTCATGTCATTAAATGTTAAATTAACAACATCTGGTGATTGTACATACAGAGTTAATTGTGGATATCAGAAAGTTGTTGATCTGATTGTCAGGTTCCTCTAAAAACTTTGCTTTGTAACTGCCGTCTTTGTCGTGAAACTGTACCTGTGTTGCTGCTACATAAGGAGTTGCAGTGTTCTGTTTCAACAGTGGTGAAGGAAGTTTAATATATGTCCAAATCAGGGTGTTTGGTGTCTCAATGGAGAGCTTTGAGGTGCTGACGCTCTAATGCAACATCTGTCCTTGGCCTCTTTGGTAAAGGAGGCTACAAGTCTGTGAGGATGATCAAGGTAGTTGAGAGGCTTTTAGGAATCAAAGTGACCAGTGTCCATAGAATATGTAGGCACTGACCTTGTTGTTGAAGCACAAAATCAATGTTACTTGCCCAGTTGAGTTTCTGATCAGTCGTGATAGTGGAGAAATTTGCTGGTAGTAATGTCACTGTATCTCAAGGCAAGATGGTCAAAGAGGCTTTTGTAAAAGTTATCATTGTCTGGCATTTATGTGGTGCAAATGTTAGTTGGTGTTTATCAGTCCATCGTTGTCCAAGTCTTATTCCATGTATACATTGACAGTTTCATTATCTAGGGAAATATGAACAGAGCTGAGCAGTGTGTAATTGTCATGATGATAGATTGTAGGAAGTAATGATTGAGCTGAGAATAATTGACCATAAGACACTGTCCCAAGGAATTGGTGCAGTTATGTTCTAGGGCTCAGATGACACAACTCTGATATCTGCAACCACTTTACTTTAAGTCAAATATGACTCCAAACACTGGACAACTATTTGCTGATCTACAATGGCTTCACTTTTAGCACCCTTCCTTGATGCCATAAGCAGTTGAACATTGTATTCATGTCAAGATCAGTAAGTCTCATTTCACCCTGGAATCCATGTTTAGACTGAAGCTATAACAAGCTCTGGAACCAAGCCGTTGGAGCAGAACCCAAACTGAGCATCGGTGAGCTGATTATTTGTCAGTAAGTGTTTGTAATTGAAGACCTTACTCCCTGGTACCATTCTCTGGTAAATCTGCTGTGAGCCCTGTCCAAGTCCATGACGATCTTCCCTAAGTGTGCTGCTACTACACAATATTCCCACTGAGACCTAACCAATGATTTGCAAAATGTTTGCAGACACTCCGTATTTTTCTGCTAATTACCTTTATTTGCACAGCCCAATATTGCAACTGTTTTCTGAATATTTCTGTCATGAGGTGTGGATGTTGCTGTCAAAGTAAATATTTTATTACCCATCCTCAACTGCCCTTGAGAAGATGGCAGTGAGTCACCTTCTTGAACTGTTGCAGCCAATTTAATACAGATACACCTACAGTGCTGTTAAAAAGGGAATTCTAGGATTTTGATCCAATAACAATAGGTTGATAATTCATTCTGCAACATCGGTTGCAGGATTGCTTAGCGCTGTTACCTATATGCTACTTTTGTTATTTGGCATGCAAGTAATCCTTCACCAGGTTGACATCTTGTTTTTGCCTATGCCTGGTGCTAGTCCTGGATGCTGCAGTGCATTCTGCATGGAATCACTGATTCTTGATATTGAACAGGAAGAAATATTGATTCATCACCTGATGAAAAGTAGTCAGTCATAATCAGCAGGAGATTTCCTTGACCAAGTTTGACCTGCTGCCATGAAATTTCATGGGGTCCAGAGGGATTGTTGAGGGCTTCTAAGGCAACTCTGTCCTGACCATGTGCTGTTGTGCAGCAGTATTTGTCCTGCCAGGGGACTGGATATACCCTGAGGTGTGATGGTGGTGTGGGGGGCATTAGCTATAAGGTGTGATTCGGTGTTGTCAGGTAGCTGTTGTAGTCTGTTGACTACTAAGACAACTGTCTTAAATCCCCAAATGTTACTAACAAGGATTTGCAGGATTTGTCATTACCATTTCCTGTACCTACATCAATGCTGGGTGGTCCATCCAGTTTTATTCCTCTAGTGTTTTTCTGCAGTGGCTTGGTACAACGCTCTTAAGTGCCAACATGTTGCTGTAAATCTGGAGCCATAACTCGGCCAGACTTGTTAATGATCAAAGATTTCTTTTGCTATAGGGTATTGGTGAAACAAATTGATTTTTTACAACAATTGATAATGGTTTGCAATTCCAGATGTTTTAAATAAACAAATTAAATTAATTGATTTAAATTCCACAAATTGCCATGGTGGGATTTGGATTCTTGACCTCAAGGTGTTAGCTGGATTACTTGTTCCAGTGACATTACCATTATGCCACCGTTTCCTTTACTCATGTTAACTTAACTGGCATCTCCAATTATTCATAAATGTGCATTCTTAAGACCCTCAAAATAGCACCATTCAGATTATTGTGCCTCACCATTTTGTTTCTCAGAATGCATTACTTCACACTTGTCACAGTTAAATTGCATCTGTAACATGTCTGCCCATTATATCAGCCAGCGTCCTGCTGATATCCAGCAATATCCTGTCCATTTCTTTATTACGTTGTCAAGTTTTATGTCCATCATAAATTTCAACATTGTACTCCCAATATCCGAGTCCTGAACATTTACATAAAGCAATAAGAGCAATGACCTGAATGCAGACCCCTGGGGATCACCATTGCAAAATTCTTTCCAATCAGTAAAACATCCATTCCCCACTATCCCCTAATCAATCATCCACACAAATTATCGGCATTCCTTTAATCATGTGTTTCTGTTTTCTGAATAAGATAGTGCTGCACTTGCCATGCTCTTCTACACTTCACATTTAAGGGGGCAGCAATGGCCTAGTTGTATTATCTTAGACTGTTAATCTAGATCCAAATAATGTTCTGGGACCTAGATTCAAAACTTGCCACAGTAGATGGTGGAATTTAAATTTAATAATTTAAAAAATCCAAAATAAGAGCCTAATGACGACCATGAAACCATTACTGATTGTCAGAAACCTGTCTGGAGCACTAATGTCCTTTAGGGAAGGCAACTGCCATCCTTACCTGGCCTAGTCTACATGTGACTCCAGACCCACAGCAACATGGCTGACTCTTGACTGTCCCTTGGGCAATTAGGATGGGCAATAAATGCTGGCCTATCCAGTGATGCCCTCATCCCATGAATGGGCAAAAAAGAAAACATTGAAGCAAGTTTGGTCATCTGGCTTGATGATGGAGGAATGAGTAATATGCTGGGCCATGAAGTTGTAAGCTCTGGTGATATACAACCCTGTTGGGATTAATGGGTCACTGCACCTCAGGCAAACCTAATTGCGACCTCCTCCATCTGCTCTGAATCCATCCACTTTGCATAGCAGTGATGCTACACAACACACTGAAGAATGGCTCAGTGTAAAGGTGCATCTCAGACTGCACAAGTGCTACTATGGTCATCGACAGCTGCAACAAGAAGATTGATGAGTATTGTTGTATGTTGGTTCCCTCTAAGCTGTACAGCCATACAGAAATCCAAAAAAGTAGAGAATCGTACAGTACAGAAAAGGTCCTTCGTCCCATCGAGTCTGCACTGATAAAACTTGGCCCATAGCCTTGAATATTATGACGTTTCAAGTGCTAATCCAAATAGCATGAGAGTGGCACCAAAGAGGTGTGAAGAATATATAATAATTTGAGCAGTGGAAAATTTTGTGGATAACTCACTAGAGTTCATAGAGAGAAATCTTCTATGAACATCCTCAAAATTGATGCTTAGCCAGTTTTGGTATGTGTGACTCTACAACAACTGTTGATATATAACACGAGTTAAAGGTCAAAATAAGCAAAACTAATATACATACCTCTATTACATATTTCAAGTAACAAAACTGAGCCATTTCAAAACATAGCTGCGTCCTGACGTAAAAGGATTTTACCGCAAAGCATTTTAACTATTTACGTTAGCATGAACCATAAACCGACTATCAAATCATAAACCTACTATCAAATCATAAACCCAAGACTTTACTTTTGGCCTCGACCACATGGCTTTCTTCCAACAGAAAAGTTTGCAACTAACCACATTCAAGCATAGTTTAATCCCTCACCTGCTTAATCAAGTCAAAGTTATAGATATCAAGACTCCCGTACTTCACACTTTCAGTGTCCTTGCCAACCTCAGTATTTATTTAGGTTACAGTACCACGGAGTACTGATTGATCAAGTGAGGGAAGACAGTAGTCATTTCATCTGAAGTCATAGAACTGTATAAAATCTGATTACAATGCTGAGACCTCCCAATGCCATTCATTCCCAGATGTATATCACACTGTTCCCATCTCAGATAATTCTTGTCCTGTCAGTGCAACAGCGCACACCTAGGGATGGCGATAGAAACCTCTAGTGTGTTGCTTAATGTACATAAATCTTTGACTGGTTTGTAGAACAGTTCTCCTGAATTTGGAACCATTCTCCAGATATTAGTGAGGAAGATTTTGCAGGGTCTATTGGACAGAGTTTCTTTGTGCATCCTAATTCAGTGAATAATCTGTACTGATAGGTATTTAAAAATGTTTAATGTCTAGGTGCGTGCATGGCTTTGCTTTAATATTTAATGCAACCTTAATCAAAAGGAATTTTAATACCGTTCTATTAAGCATTCTGTTTTTCATCTTTATTTAAGGAGGACATCAGCTCACAACTGCTGGATAAATTTCAACACCAGAATGGCACAAAACCTTTTAGTACACATTTGCACTGATGTAATCTTAGAGTGGAAAACAATGTGCACAACGTTGCATGTAGACATAAAATGAGTGACCTACTTTCTTCAGTTGTCAGTTGTCATTTTTTAGCCCAGACATATATCATTACAGTGAAAACGAAAATGCATCTAACTTGAGTGATCATTACTGATCTGACACCATAAACATACATATCATACGCTTGACAACATGCCTGTTAGGATGCGAAAATAGTAGTATAATGAGAATCACCTGTGCTTGCAATTTATTGCTTTTCTCATACACATGTAGTTGAAAATGTTAATTATATATTGAATAACAAGTGTTATTGCATCACTACACATGCTGCTGTTGGATATTGTTATTCTAAATAAGCCATAAAAGTGCATCCTGGCCCAGGCAGAATTTTTTTTCTTTGTGCTCTTTCATAATCAATGTTTTCATGCAAAACGTAACACTGACAACAACCCTTAAGTATGTAGCAATTACAGCATTCATTTCATTTATAAAAAGTGAAGAATGAAAAGTCATAATTCTTATGGAACTTGATTATCTAAACTCTACAGGATTTATTATCAATATTATTACTATGATTTTAGTTTATTAGTGAATGGATAAGTTTCAGCCAAAGTAGTTGTTGTTTCAACCCTTCACATCTCTATTGAGTTTTATTTTGGAATTACTTTGGGGATGCTGCATACTGAATATTAGTTTCTTACCAATAAATCTTGCGAGGGTATAAAACTGGACTTTGGTTTCTTAACAATAAAAAAATGTGGCTTACAGACATTACTCAGACAGTAGTTTGCTACAATTTTTGCTTGAGTTAGTTTAGATTATGTAGCCTGTCCACCTATCATATTTTGCCTGTCCCTCTACTGAAAACACATCCAGTGTGGGGATATAAAATCCAACCCAATGTTTCAAGACCTTTCATCAAAACTGACTTAAAAGAATGTGTATATGGTGGTGCATGGCATCAAGAGCAGATCTCAGGAGATCAACAATTTGAGAAATTCTGAATGGCCAGGAGATACCTATAATCCTGGGTAATTTCAAACATGTAAGATGAAACAAAAAAGAAACAGAAATTGTATCAGAGGTAGTAGGAACTGCAGATGCTGGAAAATCTGAGATAACAAGGTGCAGAGCTGGATGAACACAGCAGGCCAAGCAACATCATAGGAGCAGGAAGGCTGACGTTTCGGGCCTAGACCCTTCTTCAGAAATGGGGGAGGGAATGGGGGTTCTGAAATAAATAGGGAGAGAGGGGGAGGCGGATAGAAGATGGAGAGAGGAGAAGACAGGTGGAGAGGAAACAGACAGGTCAAAGAGGCAGGGATGGAGCCAGTAAAGGTGAGTGTAGGTGGGGAGGTAGGGAGGAGATAGGTCAGTCCAGGGAGGACGGACAGGTCAAGGGGGCGGGATGAGGTTAGT
>NW_025974418.1:0-8502 GCF_021869965.1 Rhincodon typus
TTAACTCTGTTTTTTCCTTCACAGATGCTGCCAGACCTGTTCAGCTTTTCCAGCAAATTTGTTTTTGTTCCTGATTTACAGCATCTGCAGTTCTTTTGGTTTTTATTCAGTAACAAAAATGATTACCTCAGCTAACATGGATTTGGGGAGTGGGGGTGAAGGCTCCAGGGAATGCTATCTTTTCCTTTAAGCTGAAAATGTAATTCACAACTAACCCTCTCCTGTGTGTACAAGAACCACTCCACTTATTTGAGACCTTATTTGAGAGTGTTGCGTTTGGACAACTGAGTTTTAAAAAAAAAAAAAGGATGAATGCTGTGCTGTTGAAGGCTAATCATCTGAATCCTGTGCATCATTACAGGAGTTCATCAAGGCAACATTATAGACCCAAACACTTTGTGACTTAATTAATGTCATTCCTTTCATCTTAATGTGGAACTGTTCTCTGATTACAAATGTACAACACCAGGTCTACAAAGAACAAAAGAGAAGTACAGTGTAGGAGCAGGCCCTTCAGCCCTTTAAGTCTGTGCCAATCATCATGCCCTAATTAAACCAAACGACAAACCTTATGTCCTTATTTGGCCCTTATCCCTCTTTTCCTTTCCTATTCATGTAACTGTCCAGATGCCTCTTAAATGTTACCAACGTGTCTGCTTCCATCACCTCTTCTGGCAGTGCGTTCCAGGCTCGTACCACTCTGCATGAAAGACTTCCCTCGCACATCTCCCTTAAACTTGCCCCATCTCACCTTGAAGCTGTGCCCTCTTGTAATTGAACCTTCAACCCTGGGGAAAAAGCCTTTGACTATCTACTCTATCTGTGTCTCTCATCATTTTGTAGACTTCTATCAGGTCTCCCCTCAGCCGCAGCCTTTCCAGTGAAAACAATCCTAGTCTCAGAAAATGAAATAGTTCATGCATCTACGCAACAAAATTTAGCAGCTGAACTCAGGTGAATAATTGATAAGGAAAATTTTTCCACAAGTCTCGGAGAACAATCATCTCCAACAGGAAGATAAAACCACTGCTCCATGAAATTTATTCATATTACCATTACCAAATCCTTCCAACGTCCTGGTGATCACCATTAGCCAAAAAGTTTCTTTCTAGCAATCGCATACTGGCCATCTGGATCAGGCCAAAGGCTGGGTATTCTGCAGGAAGTGACTCACCTGACTCTTCAGTGCCTGTGTGCTAAACCTGCAAAGCATGTCAGAAATATTCTGCACTCGCCTGAGTGCAGCTGCAACAGCACTCTTAAAGACAAAGTACTCCACTTGATGAGCACCACATCCACTATCCTGAACTTTCACCACCATAGTACAGTGACTACAGTGTGTACTATCAAGGAGATGTACTAGAGCGGTCTGCCAAGAGGTTCAGTAGTTGCCAAAACCACACACCTCATCAAAGAGAAGCTCAAGTACATGGAAACAGCATTACCTCCACATTGCACACTGACTTGGAAATGTATTGCCATTCATGCTATGTTACTGAGCCAAAGTATGGGAACATATTCCCTTTTAATGTGGCACATTTTCAGGAGGAGATGAACTGCATCAAAAAGAAGGGTCAGCACTAACTTTTCAGTGCAATTTGAGGTGGATAGTCAGTGAGAACTACCAGTGGTAGCCATGTCCTAACAATTTACAAAGTCAGATTTTATCCCTCTTTGCTGCATTTACCTTGACCGAAAGGATCACCCCATGCTGAGGTGAGGTTCCGTGGTGGCAATTATTGTTTTAAGTACTCAATCAAATAATCATTGTTTTTTGAGGCAGGTTGGCCAGAGAATGTCTCTGTCTCTGGGCTATTTATCATGCAGCTGTTGCAGTTTGGCCAGATTATGACCTATAGTTTTCCTCAGTAGGTTTGATTAGCAATGAGGAGTGGGGAGCTCAGCTGATTTTTCTTAAGAAATCTTAGACCAGTTACAGCAGGCCTGTTAACCACCCTGGCTAAGATTAGCATTTTCAGTTATTGTTCTTCCTCAGATATCCCACCAGACCCATCCCCCTATAAACCCACCTATTCTACACATCCCTGAGCACTATGGACAATTTAGCATGGCCAATCCACCTAGCCTACACATCTTTGGGCTGTGGGAGGAAATCGGAGCGCCCGGAGGAAACCCGTGTAGCCATGGGAGAATGTGCAAACTCCACATTGGCTAAAGTTTCAAACTCATCCTGTTGCTGTCTTGTACAGCTGATTCAGTGCTATCTCATGATTGGAAGATGAGAGAGCCATACTTGTTCCTCTGTACATAATTGGTGGTTTTTAGAGACTGAATAGAATTATACAGTTTAGCAACATTAAGTATTAATGCTGAGAAATATGCAACTGTCATGGATTACAGTTGCAGTTTTTAAAGTATCTTCATTCTATATTTAAGCAGTTTTTCATAAGTTTTGAGTACTACTCAGAAGGCTACTATTTGTTGCCAATCATAATTACCCTTGAGAAGCTGTGGTGAACTGCCTTTTCAACTGCTGCAGACCATCTGGTGTAGTCTCATCTACACTGCTGCTGTTAGGAAGGGATTTTAGGTTTTCAAATGTCCAGGTTTTTAAACCCAGTGAATGTGAAGGACTGGTGTGCAGTTTCAAGTCGGGATGATTTGTAGGTGGTAAGGAACTTTGTGGGTATTAGTGTTCTCAAGTGTCCAATGCCTTTGTCCGTCTAGGCGATAGATGTCCCGTGTTCGTAAGGTGTTGTTGAAGGAGGCTTGGCAAGCTGCTGCGAGTATGCCATTGGTGGAAAGAATTAATGTTAAGGTTTTGGATAGGCTGCTAATCAAGTGATTATGTGTCCCTGATAATGTTGGAACTGTACTTATCCAGGCAAGTTGAGAGTATTCTGTCCATATTTATGCCTTGTGGACGGTGGACAGAAGATGGGTTACTTGCTGCAGAATTCCAAGCTGCTGCTGAAGCCACAATATTTATATGGCTGCTCAAGTTATTTTTATGATCAGTGGTCTGAGCCAGCGTAATTATGTTGGTAAAAACCAAAAGAACTGTGGATGCTGTAAATCAGGAGCGAAAACCAAGTTGTTGGAAAAACCCAGCAGGTCTGGCAGCATTTGTGAAGAAAAAAACAGTTAACGTTTCAGGTCAGGTGACCCTTTCTCAGAACTGAGTTGTGAGGAAGGGTCACCGGATCCAAAACATTAACTCTGTTTTTTCCTTCATAGATGCTGCCAGACCTGCTGGGCTTTTCCAACAACTTTGTAATTATGTTGGTTATGCAGTGATGATCAACACATAGGTGTTGATTGTCAAAGGGAGATGGTTAGATTGTGTACTGCTGGGAGATCGTCATTGCTGGGTGCTCCTTGTCCTTAGTTACTTGTCACTTAGCCCAAGCCTGAATGTGCCTGTGAGTCTTGTGGACATTTACTGCTTCATAAGCAGTGCAATACACAGTAAAAACCCCCATGTGTGACTTTATGAAGAAGGGCAAGTCATTGATGGAGTGGCTCAAGATGATTGCAATTGGGATACTACTTTGACAAATGTGGTGCCACACAATGCTCTTGATGCTATGTAACATTTGAAGATGGGACTTGCTCTTCACAAGGACAGTGATGGTCCCTCCTACCAAAACTATCATAATGCATCTGCAACAACTGGACTGGCACCAGAAATAGGTTAGTGAGGATGTGGTTAACAAAATTTTAATCCTCCTTGTTGGCTCTCTTATTGACTGCCATTTGTCCTATGTGGCAGATATGCTATTAGGCTCATCTCGTTTGGTCAGTAGTAGTTTTTTCTGAGCCACTGTTCAAGATGAACATTGACGTCTCGTATCCAGGCATATTGTATGCTCTTGCTACCCCAAGTATTTTTTCCAAGCCATGTTCAATAGGGTGTACTGATTGATCAGCTTATGAAAGGATGCTAGACATGAGACATCATTGCCCTTTTTTGACCTGGTGCCACGAGGCTTCATGGGACCTGAGTGAATATTGATGACTCCCAAGGCAGTTCCCTCTATTCTGTAAAGCACTGTGCTGTGACCTGTGGCAGGTGTGCCCTGCTGGTGGGGTGAAACATAGCCAGGGATAGTGTGGGAGGAGTCTGTTACACTGGATATGGAGTATGACTCTTTCAGTTGTTTACTTCGACTAATCTGTTGGACTATGCTGCTAATTTTCTTACAAGATTCAGATCTTATGAAGGAAAACTTTTCAGTTATCCGAGCAGGGTGTGCCATTTGTTATTTTGGGAGCCAAGTCAAACCCAAGTGAACCATCCACTTTAATTTCTTTTTCAGCTTCTCTGTAACGGTTTTTGTGCAACCGGCTTGCTAAGCCATTTCAGAACAGTCAAGCGACATCCACAATGCTGTGGGTCTAGAGTCGCAGGCCAAACTGGGTGAGGATGGTAGATTTCCTTCCCTAAAGAACATTAGTGAATCAGATGGACTAATACAGCAACTCAGTAGCTTTGTGGTCACCATTACAGAGTCTAGTTTTAATTTCATATTTTACATTAAAATTTTTGAATTTAA
Source organism: Rhincodon typus (assembly GCF_021869965.1). Lineage (NCBI taxonomy): Eukaryota > Metazoa > Chordata > Chondrichthyes > Orectolobiformes > Rhincodontidae > Rhincodon > Rhincodon typus. The sequence continues at coordinate 4,518 of NW_025974418.1, forward strand.
ACCTATCAGGTGGAATTTCAACTTGTGCCCCCAGATCTTTAGAGAGAGCTTATGAATTACTCATTCAATAACTAAAATGCCAAAACTGTTATGCACTAACTTTTGATAGTGGTCTTGCAATTATACCTTAACATACTGTGAAATATGACTATCAAGAGCAAACGGAACATATAAAACAACTTTATAGCGTCTTTTAATGTAGAACATGTCACGTGGTGAATTCCAGAAACATGGTCTGAAAGTGTGTTTTGAGGAAGAGAAGAGAGATTTGGGAAGCAAGAGTGGTTATGTTAATGTAAGTGATGTTAATAAGCATGCCAAGGCACTTTGCTTAGGATACAAAGAAGGACTAGAAGAGATGACTGAAAAAAAAGCCCAATATCAAGGGGAGATTTCAGGAAATTGAAACAATGGTTTTAGACAGCTGAAAAGTTCTTCAGTATCTTGAAATGCACAGGATGGTAAATGTGGAGCACACATTGCTTGAGGATGGGAAGTATGAGACTATGGAGGTATTGATTGTTTAAGATTGTGTAATGTCTACGTTTGTCAAAAAAAAAGTCAAAATTGTTTTCCTTGGAGTTGTGAAGATCAAGAGTGGATCTCATAAAAGGTTAAAGGACCTAGGCAAGTTGGATAGGAAGGCACTTCTTCCATTAGTGGGATAAATAGCCAGGGAGCATAGATTGAAGATAAGAGGAGAATTCAGAATTTTTTTTCACCCGTAGGATTATGGGAGTTTGGAATTCACTGCCTGATAATTCAGTCAGAAACTCTCCAAACATTTCAGCAGTATTTAGATATTCACTTAGATATTGCCATAGCTTCCAGGACTATGGGCCAAAAGCTGGAAATTAGATTAGTGTGTCAGATCCTTGTTGACTGGTGCGAACATGATGGACTAAATGGCTTACTTTGCATGTAAACATATGTGAGTCTGCGTCACTGATCATAGTGATGATAGTCCAATGGGATTAGGTCTCATCAGTTTTTTTGGATCACTGACTCATCTTATCAGTTTGTCCTCCAATGCTCATATCAAAGCATCATGCAAGTGGCTTTGCCTTAGTGCAGTAGTATAACATAAATGGTTGCATGCTTTCTTCTAAAGAGATCTAAGTTGCTGTTGATGAGGTCAATATAATCAGATCTTTGGGTGGTGATTTGAAGCTTTCAATATTGATAAGTAGATAATTAGTGAATGAGATATTGCACCTTCTATAGACTGTTTATAGAATTAACTTTATTGCATATTTTGAAGTGACTTGCATTAATTTGCAGCCTTGGTGTCCTCAGTATTGATGCAGAATTTTAAACTTTTTATGTTCTAGGCACCCATTCCAAAGACTGTGCTTATTCCAGTGGCAATTCCTATGTCAAAGTCGACCGTTTCCCGATTCCGTAACAGTGTTGAGGGTCTTAACCAAGAGATTGAGCGGATTATTATCAAGGACAGTGGAGACAAAGAAGAACAGATGATGATTGTAAGTGTTTCTTTATCTCAAGTGCCCTCAGGTGACAAGGTGAGGCTGTCATTGGTACTTAGCCTGTTTACATGTGTCCAGTGCAGTTGTAGCAAAAGTCTTGTTCAAAAGCTATTCAGGAAAGTGTAGGACTTAAGTATGCAAATTGAATAACTGTGGTGATGTGTATGAAGTCTTTTCTGCCTATATAGATTTACTGTCTGTAAAATGATGAATAAGGTCACAACAGAGATACTGAACTCATTTCAAGCTTAGTGCTCTGCTTCCAATAGTAACAGTGATGCTGCAAAAATTTCCCCAACATGTTCTGATCTGTTGGAATTACCACCATTTTCCTTGAGCAAAAGTTGACGAGCAAGTTGGATCCTGCAGACTCCATAAAGGCACATGCAGAAGGGTGTTGGAACATCAGGATTAAAAATTTGACTCTGAACCATAGAATCCCTACGGTGTGGAAACAGGCCATTTCGCCCATCAAGTCCACACCGACCCTCCAAAGAGCATCCCACTCAGACCCAACCCCCCGCCATTTCCCTGTAACCTTGCATTTCCCATGGCTAACACACCTAACCTGCATTTCCCCGAGCACTGTGGACAATTTAGCATGGCAAATTCACCTAGCCTGCACATCCATGGACCGTGGGAGGAAACCAGAGCACCCAGCGGAAACCCCGCAGACATGGGGAGAACGTGCAAACTGCACACAGACAGTCGCCCAAGGGTGGAATCAAACCTGGGTCCCTGGTGCTGTGAGGCAGCAGTGCTCACCACTGAGCCACTATTTGTTTAATTTTCATGTACAGTACTTAAGTTACTGGGAACAGCCCAAAATCCAGGCTGTCATTGTACTGTTTGTGAACAAAGTACAGTCACAACAATTAAGTAATAATCTGCTATCAAGTTTAGTATTTTAGTATTGTGTGTGCTTGCTTTGAATGAAATTCTTTTCAGACATTGTAAAGCTTTAGAATTGATGCTGCTCCAACAGTTCAAGTTAATTCAGTGTATTCACATAATCCAGCTGTGATCACAATTGTCTTGGGTAAAAACTTTCAGGTAGTATTCCTCAAAGACATTGATCACTGGTCACCTTTGTTAACTTTTACTTTTCACACTGAGAGTTACCCCTAACCCTCACCCCCCTTTTAAACCTACTATGAGGGGGCTATGCTTTTAATATCATTCTGTTCTTAAAAGCTTGTTTACTTAAATTAACACCCCATGTTTAAGTACCTTTTATCATTATTCAGTAGTCTCCATTGACACACCATCTCACTTTATTTTTGAATCCTTTATGATAAATGTTCCACACCATAATTGCGCATCCACCTCCTATCCTCCAGCTCAGTATTCATCCCTTCACTCTTTGAAAGAGCCATCATTGTCCTGCGCTTTGCATCTCTCTTCCTGAACTAGCTTTGTCTGGATCCTGCCTGCAAAATCAACCTCATCAGCCACAACTGTGGTCATTTCAGTTAAATCTTCTAAATTCTTCTTGGCGTCCATTTTCATCTTCCTTTTCATATATTTGGCTGCATTAATACAGCTTGTTTATTTTCTTCCCCCTCTCAAAAACTCACCTCGCCAGATATGATTTCTAAATGTGAGTTTAACAACAGTTAAAGCACAAGTGTCGCTACAGACACCGGAATACGACAATTCTCCATGTTAATTGGCAGCCACTCACAATGTCGTTGTTTGGCACTTAGGCCACTTGCTTTCTGAGAGGACCTTGGGTTGATTTGCGCCAACTGGAAGCCAATTTGTGCAAGAAACTTGGCTGCAGGGTTAGGCTAAGCTCTGTAAGTAAGTGTGTGAGATTAATATACAACCTAGCTGGGCCAGTTCCTTGATTAAAGAAGTGAATACTCATACAGACTGGGAATGTTCAGGTCCAGTTCCTGGTTACTGTTGAACTAGTGATGTTTTTTGTAGTCATGATAATGGCTGCCCTAGTTAGTGGAGAGAAATTATTCAAAGTTTGCCTTCCTGATTGTTTGTGCTGAAAGTGTTGCTGAGAAAACTGGACTCGTGTACCTAGAATGGCCCATTGAAATAATTTGCTAACCAAGAGTTTGTGTTTTCACTAATAGAAAATAACAAAAGCATGTCAACTGGATGGAAGAGAAAAGTTCAGTGCAATGGACTATTTGTCATCCAAGTGAACAGTCATATTGTTGCAACCTGAAATTCTGTGCACTTAGTACTTTTCTATATTTTTTTGAAGTCAAACATTAAAGTCATCACTAATGGAAATCTGAAATTTCCTTTTTGTTGTATGGTTCAGTCGAAAATAGTCCTCTGCTCTTTGAAATGTGTTTTTCTTAAAACAGCTTTTGCAGGAAAAATGCTGCTATCTATCTTGATTCAGAGATAGTTGGATCTGCCGATGCTGGAGAATCTGAAATAACCAGGTATAGAGCTGGATGAACACAGCAGGCCAAGCGGCATCAGAGGAGCAGGAAAGCTAACATTTCGGGCCTAGACCCTTCTTCAGAAAT
>NW_025974419.1:0-8501 GCF_021869965.1 Rhincodon typus
GTAGTGATCTGATTGTTGTTGCTGGCGATTGGAGTATTGTTGGTGGTTAGCGATGGGATTATTGTTGGACGTTGATGGGATTTTTGTTGGTTCGTGATGAGATTGTTGTTTTTGATGATGGGATTGTTGTTGTTTGCGATGGAATTGTTTCCAGTTAGCAAAGAGATTGTTGTTGGTTAGCAATGTGATTGTTATTGTTTAACAATCCGATTGTTGTGGCTGGCAATGGGAATATTGTTGGTGGCAATGGGATTGTTCTTGCTGGCGATTGGATGGTTACTTGTTAGTGATTGGATTTGTGTTGGTTAGCAATAGGATTGTTGTTGCTGTTTAGTGATGGGATTGTTGCTGGTTACCCATAGGAATGTTATTGATTAGTGATGGATTGCTGCTCCTGGCAATGGGAGTGTTGTTGCTGGCGATGGGATTGTTGTTGGTTAGCGATGAGACTACTGCTGGGTATTGGCCCATTTGTTGTTGCTGGCAATGGGAATGTTGTTGGACAGTGATGGGAATGTTGTTGCTGGTCATGGGATTGTCATTGTTTTGAAATTGGAATGTTGTTGCTAGCGATGGGAATGTGTTTGGTTAGTGATGGGATTGTTGTTGGTTAGTGATGGGATTGTTGTTGGTTAACAATCCGATTGTTGTTGCTGGTGATGGGAATACTGTTGGTGGCAATGGGAATTTTTCTTGCTGGAGATTGTATGGTTGCTGGTTAGTGATTGGATTTGTGTTGGTTAGCAATGGGATTGTTGTTGCTGGCAATGGGATTGTTGTTGTTTAGCAATGGGATTGTTGTTGGTTAGCAATGGGACTATTGTTGGATATTGGTCCATTTGTTGTTGCTGGTGATTAGAATGTAGTTGTTTAGAGATGCAAACATTGTTGCTGGTGATGGGATTGTCTTTGCTTTGAGATAGGAATGTTGTTGCTCGTGATGGGAATGTGGTTAATGAAACGATGGGATTGTCATTGATTAGCGATGGAATTGTTGTTGGTTGCGAAGGGAATGTTGTTGGTTAACAAAGGGATTGTTGCTGGTTAGTGATGGGATTGTTGTGGGTTAATGATGGGAATGTTGTAGCTGGTGATGGTATTTTTCTTGGTTAACAATGGGATTGTTGTTGCTGGAGATGAAATTATTGTTGTTTAATGATGGGATTGCTCTTGCTGTGTGATGGGATTGTTGGTGATTAGCGATGGTATTATTGTTGGTTAGAGATGTGAGCGTTATTACTGGCGATGGTTTAGTTATTGGCTAGTGATGGAATTATTGTTGGATGTTGATGGGATTTTTGTTGGTTAATGTGTGGATCATTGTTGGTTAGTGATGGGATTGTTTTTGTTTAGTGATGGGATTGCTCTTGCTGTGTGATGGGAGTGTTGGTGATTAGCGATGGTATTGTTGTTGGTTAGAGATATGAGCGTTATTACTGGAGATGGGATTGTTATTGGCTAGTGATGGGATTATTGTTGGATGTTGATGGGATTTTTGTTGGTTAACGTGTGGATCATTGTTGGCTAGTGATGGGATTGTTGTTGGTTAGTGATAGAATTGTTGCTGGTTAACAATGGGATAGTTGTTGAGTAGCAATATGATTGTTATTGGTTACCAATCCAATTGTTGTTGCTGGCAATGGGAATATTGTTGGTGGTGCATTTTGGAAGGTCTAATCCAGATGGAAAATATACAGTAAGTGGCAGAATCCTTAACAGTACTAATAGGCAGAGGGATCTGCGTGTACAAGTACACAGGTCACTGAAAGTGGCAACGCAGGTGGAAAAGTTAGTCAGTAAGGCATATGGCATGCTTGCCATCATTGGCTGGGGCATTGAGTTTAAAAATTGCAGGTAATATTGCAGCTTTATAGAACCTTAGTTAGGCTGCATTTGGAATATTGTGCTCAATTCTGATCACCTCACTACCAGAAGGATGTGGTGGCTTTGGGGAGGTTACAGAAATGATTTACCAGGATGTTGCCTGGTATGGTGGGCATTAGTTATGAGGAGGGGCTGGAGAAACTTGGGTTGTTTTCACTGGAACAACGGAGGTTGAGGGGCGACCTGATAGAGGTCTACAAGATTATGAAGGGGATAGACAGTCTGGACAGTCAGAAGCTTTTTCCCAGGGTGGAAGAGTCAGTTACCAGGGGCCACGGGTTTAAGGTGCGAGGGGCAATGTTTAAAGGTGATGTACGAGGCAAGTTTTTTACACAGAGGATGGTGGGTGCCTGGAACTCGCTGCTGGGGGAGGTAGTGGAAGCAGATACTATAGTGACTTTTAAAGACCGTTTGTCCAGAATAGGATGGGAATAGAGGGATACGGTCCCCGGAAAGGTAGGGGGTTTTAGTTGTGACAGGCAGCATGTTGGTGCAGGCTTGGAGGGCTGAAGGGCCTGTTCCTGCACTGTAATTTTGTTTGTTCTTTGTTCTTTTAAAGGGATTGTTTTTGCTGGAGATTGTATGGTTACTGGTTAGCAATTGGATTTGTGTCAGTTAGCAATGGGATTGTTGTGTTGGTGATGGAATTGTTTCTGTTTGTGATGAGATTGTTGCTGGTTATCCATGGGAATATTATTGTGTTATTGATTAGCGATGGGATTGCTACTCATGGCAATGGGGTTGTTGTTGCTGGTGATGGGATTGTTGTTGTTTAGCAATGGAGTAGTTGTTGGTTAGTGATGGGACTATTGTTGGGTATTAATGCATTTGTTGTTGCTGGCTGTGAAAATGTTTTTGGTTAGTGATGGGAATGTTGTTGCTGGTGACGAGTTTGTCGTTGCTTTAAGAAGGGAATGTTGTTGCTAGTGATGGTATTGTTTTTGCTTAGCAATGGGATTGTTGTTGGTTTGTGGTAGGAATGCTGTTGCTGTGTGATGGGGTTGTTGTTGGTTAGTGATTGGCTTGTATTTGGAAAGCGATGTGATTGTTATTGGTTAAAAATCCGATTGTTTTTGCTGCCAATAGGAATATTGTTTGTGGCAATGGGAATGTTCTTGCTGGAGATTGTATGGTTGCTGGTTAGCGATCGGATTTGTGTTGGTTAGCAATGGGATTGTTTCTGGTTTCCCATGGGAATGTTATTGGTTAGCAATGGGATTGCTGATCCTGGCGATGGGATTGTTGCTGTTTAGCAATGGGATTGGTGTTGGTTTGCGATGGGACTATTGTTGGGTATTGGTCCATTTGTTGTTGGATGGTGATAGGAATGTTTTTGGTTAGTGATGGGAATGTTTTTACTGGTGATAGGATTGTCATTGCTTTGAGATGGGAATGTTGTTGCTAGTGATGGGATTGTTGCTGGTTAGTGATGGGATTGTTGTTGGTTCGCGATGGGATTGTTGTTTGTTAACAATGGGAATGTTAATGCTGGTATTTTCGTTGGTTAACAGTGGGATTTTTGTTACTGGTGATGGGATTGTTGTTGTTTAGTCATGGGATTGTTCTTGTTGTCTGATGGGATTGTTGGTGGTTAGCGATGGGCGTGTTGTTACTAGCGACGACATTGTTATTCATTAGTGATGGGATTATTGCTGGACATCAATAGGATTGTTGTTGGTTAGTGATGGGAATGTTGTTTAGCAATGGGATCAATGCTGGTTATTGTTGGAATTGTTATTGGTTAGTGATGGGATTTTTGTTGGTTAGTGAATGTTGTTGCTTCGCGATGGAAATGTTGCTGTTGACAATGGGATTGTATTGAGTTAGCAATGGAATGTTGTTGCTGGTGATCGGATTGCTGTTGGTTAGTGATGGGATTGTTGTGGCTGGTGATGAGATTGTTGTTGGTTAGCAATGCGATGGTTGTTGGTTAGCAGTGCGATTTTTGTTGCTGTGTGATGGGGTTCTAGCTGGTTCGTGTTGGGATTGTTGTTGGTTAGCAATGAGAATGTTTCAGTAAGTGATGTGATTGTTGCTGGTTAGTGATTGGAATGCTGTTGTTGTCAATGGGAATGTTGTTGGTTAGCAATGGGATTGTTGTTGCTGGTGATAGGATTGTTGCTGCTTAGTGATAGGTTGCTGTTTTTTAATGATGTGTTTGTTGTTTCTGGCATTTGGATTCTTGTTGGTTAGCAATGGGATTGTTGTTAGTGAACGATGGGATTGTTGATGCTGGTGGTAGGATTGTTGTTGCTTAGTGATAGGTTGTTTTTGGTTAGCATTGGGTGTGTTGTTGCTGGCAATGGAATTGTTGTTGGTTAGTGATAGGAATGTTGTTGGTTAGCGATGGGATTGTTGTTGCTGTGTGATGGGATTGTTGTTGCCGCGTGATGGGATTGTTGTTGCCGCATGATGGGACAGTTGTTGGTTAGTGATGGGATTCTTGTTGTTGGTGATGAGGTTGTTGCTGGTTAGCCATGGTGTTGTTGTTCATGGTGAAGGGAATGTTGTTGGTTAGTGATGGGAATGTTCTTGTTTTGCGACAGGCATGTTGTTGGTTAGCAATGGGGTTCTTTCTGCTGGCAATGGGAATGTCTTTGGTTAGTGATCGGGTTGTTGTTGATGCAGATGTGATTGTTGTTTGTTATCAATGGGAATGTTGTTGATGGTGATAGAGCTGTTGTTGGTTAGCGCTGGGTTGTTGTTGGTTAGTGATTGGATTAATGTCGCTGGCAATGGGAGCATTATTGTTTAGCAATGGGAATGTTGTTGGTTAGTGATAGGAATGTTGTTGTTTGTGATGTGATTGTTATTGGGATTGATTTTGTTTAAAGATGGGAATGTTGTTGGTTAGTGATGAGATTGTTGTTGCATGCAATGGATTGTTGTTGGTTAGTGATGGGGTTGCTGTTGGCTAGCAATGGAATTGTTGTTGGATAGTGATGGAAATGTTGCTTCATGATTGGATTGTTGTTGGTTAGTGATGCGATTTTTGTTGCTGTGTGATGGAATTCTTGCTGGTTAGTGATGTGATTGTTGCTGGTCAGCAATGGAATTCTTGCTGGTTAGTGATGTGATTGTTGCTGGTTAGCGATGGGATTGTTGCTGGTTAGTGTTTGGACTGATGTTGGTTAGTGATGTGATTTTTGTTGCTGTGTGATGGGATTCTTGCCAGTTAGCGATGGGATTGTTGCTGGTTCGTGATGGGATTGCTGTTGGTGAGTGATGGGATTGTTGTTGTTATTACTCCGGATGGGATTGTTGTTGGTTAGCATTGGGAATCTTGTGACTGGAGGTGGAAGTGTCATTGGTTAATGATGGGATTATTGTTGGTTAGTGAATGTTGTTGCTTAGCAATGGTATTGTTGTTGCTGGCAATGGGATTGTCTTTGGTTAGCAATGGAATGTTGTTGCTGGCGATCGGATTGTTACTGGTTAGTGATGGGATTGTTGATGGTTAGCGATGGAATTGTCATTGCTGGCAATGGGATTGTTGCTGGTTAGCGGTGGAACTGTTGTTGCTGACGATTGGATTGTTGTTGATTAGAGATAGGATTGTTGCTGGTGATGGGATTGTTGTTGGTTAGCAATGAGATTGTTCTTGGTTAGCAATTCGATTTTTGTTGCTGTGCGATGGGAATCTTGGTGGTCAGTGATGGGATTATTGTTGGTTAGCAATTAGAATGCTTTGGTAGGCAATGTGATTGTTGCTGGTTAGTGATCGGATTGCTGTTGCTGGCGATGGGAATATTGTTGGTTAGCGACAGGTTTTTGGTTTTTAGTGATGGGATTATTGTTGCTGGCAATGGGATTCTTGTTGGTTTGCAATGGGATTGTTGTTGGTGAGTGATGGGATTGTTGTTGCTGGTGGTAAGATTGTTGTTGCTTAGTGATACGTTGTTTATGATTAGCAATGGCAGTGTTTATACTGGCGATGGATTTGCTGTTGGTTAATGATGGGATTGTTGTTGGTTAGAGATATGATTGTTGCTTAGTGATGAGATTATTGTTGGTTAGCAATGGGATTGTTGTTGCTGCATGATTACATTGCTGTTGCTAATGATGGGATTGTTCTAGTCGTGTAATGTGATTGTTGTTGCTGCATGATGTGATTATTGTTGCCTAGCGATTGGATTGTTATTGGTTAGTGCTGGGATTTCTGTTGGATAACAATGGGAAACTTGTTGTTGGTGGTGAGGTTGTTGCTGGTTGTTAGCTATAGTGTTGTTGTTTCTGGCAAAGACAATGTTGATGGTTAGTGATGGCATTCTTGTTGCAGGTGATGGGAATGTTGTTAGTTAGTGATGGGATTGTTGTTGGTTATTGATGTGATTGTTGTTGGTTAGCAATGGGATTGTTCTTGGTTTATGATGGGAATGTTGTTGGTTAGCGATGGGATCGCTGTTGGTTAGTCATGAAATTGTTGTTGGTTAGTGATGAAAATTTTGTTGCTTAGCGATGGGATTGTTGTTGGTTAGAATTCGGAATGTTGTTGATTGTCGAAGGAATTGTTGTTGTTTAGCAAAGGGAATTTTGTCACTGGCGGTAGAATTGCTATTGGTTAACAATGGGAATGTTGTTGTTTAAAAATTGGATTGTTGTTGGCTGGTGGTAGGATTGTTGTTCCTTAGTGAAGTGTTGTTTTTTGTAAGCAATGTGTGTGTTGTTGCTGAGAATGGAATTGTTGTTGGTTAGTGATGGGAATGTTGTTGGTTAACAATGGGATTGTTGTTGGTTATAGATATGATTTTTGTTGGTAAGTGAATATTATTGCTTAGTGAAGGGATTATTGTTGGTTAGCAATGGGATTGTTGTTGCTGCATATTGGCATTGTTGTTGCTCGCGATGGGACTGCTCTTGCTGTGTAATGGGATTGTTGTTGGTTAGTGCTGGGATTTCTGTTGGATAATAATGGGAATCCTTTTGCTGGTGGTGAGATTGTTGCTGGTTAGCCATGGTGTTGTTGTTCATGGCGAAGGGAATGTTGTTGTTTAGAGATGGGATTCGTGTTGCGGGCAATGGGAATATTTTTGGTTAGTGATGGGATTGCTGTTGGTTATCATTATGATATTTGTTGCTGTGTGATGGGATTCTTGGTGGTTGGTGATGGGATTGTTGTTGGCTGGCATTCAGAATGTTTTGGTAAGTGATGTAAAGATCGAACTGCAGATGTTGTAAATCAGGAACAAAAACAGAAGTTGCTGGAGAAGCTCAGCAGATCTGGCAGCATCTGTGAAAAATAAAACAGAGTTAACATTTCGGGTCTGGTGACCCTTCCTCAGAACTGTTGGTTTTTGTTGGTAAGTGATGTGATTGTTGTTGGTTAGCTATGGGATTGCTGTTGCTGGCAATTGGAATGTTGTTGGTTAGCAATGGGATTGTTGTTGCTGCGTGATGGCATTGTTATTATTAGCGATGGGATTGTTCTTTCTGTGTTAATGGGATTCTTGTTGCTGCCTGATGGGATTCTTGTTGCATAGTGATGGGATTTTGTTGGTTAGTGCTGGGATATTTGTTGGATAACAATGGAATCTTGTTGCTGGTGCTGAGATTGTTGCTGGTTAGCCATGGTGATGTTGTTCTTGGTGAAGGGAATATTGTTGCTTAGTGATTGGATTATTGTTGGTTATCGATGTGATTGTTGTTGGTTTGCAATGGGATTGTTCTTGGTTAATGATGGGAATATTGTTGGTTAGCAATGGGATCGCTGTTGGCCAGCCATGGAATTGTTGTTGGTTAGTGATGGAAATATTGTTGCTTAGCGATGGGATTGTTGTTGGTTAGCAATGGGATTTTTGTCATTGGCGGTGGAATTGTTATTGGTTAGCAATGAGAATGTTGTTGTTGAATGATTGGGTTGTTGTTTGTTGGCGACGGGAATGTTGTGAGTGATGGGAGTGTTGTTGGTTCACGATGGGATCAGTGCTGGTTAGCAATCAAATATTGTTGCTGGTGATCCAACTGTTGTTGGTACGTGATAAGATTGTTGTTGGTTAGTGATGGGAATATTGTTGCTGATGATCAGGTTGTTGTTTGTTAGCGATGGGGTTTTTATTGCTGTGTGATGGGATTCTTGCTGGTTAGTGATGGGTTATTGTTGGTTAACAATCAGAATGTTTTGGTAAGCGATGTGATTTTGGCTGGTTAGCAATGATTGCTGTTGTTGGTGATGAGGTTGCTGTTGGTTAGAGTTGGGATTTTTGTTGGATAACAATGGGATTCTTTTTGGTTAACAATAGCAATGCTGTTCCTGGTGATGGGATTTTTTTTGGTTAGCGATGGGAATGTTATTAGCTATTGCTGGGATTGTTGTTGGTTACTGAAGGGAATGCTGTTGGTTAGCAATGGGTTGGTTCTTGCTGGTGATCGGATTGTTATCAGTAAGACATAGGATTGCAATTGTTGGCAATTGGATTGTTGTTGGTTAGCGATGGGATTCTTGTTGGCTAGCAGTAGGAGTCTTTTTGATGGCGATGGGAGTGTTATTGGTTAGCAATGGGATTTTTGTTGGTACTGACATGATTGTTGTTGCTGGTGATGGGATTGTTGTTGGTTAGCAATGGGATTGTTGTTGGTTAACAATGGGATTGTTATTGCTGGCAATGGGATTGTTGTTG
>NW_025974420.1:0-8501 GCF_021869965.1 Rhincodon typus
GTAGTGATCTGATTGTTGTTGCTGGCGATTGGAGTATTGTTGGTGGTTAGCGATGGGATTATTGTTGGACGTTGATGGGATTTTTGTTGGTTCGTGATGAGATTGTTGTTTTTGATGATGGGATTGTTGTTGTTTGCGATGGAATTGTTTCCAGTTAGCAAAGAGATTGTTGTTGGTTAGCAATGTGATTGTTATTGTTTAACAATCCGATTGTTGTGGCTGGCAATGGGAATATTGTTGGTGGCAATGGGATTGTTCTTGCTGGCGATTGGATGGTTACTTGTTAGTGATTGGATTTGTGTTGGTTAGCAATAGGATTGTTGTTGCTGTTTAGTGATGGGATTGTTGCTGGTTACCCATAGGAATGTTATTGATTAGTGATGGATTGCTGCTCCTGGCAATGGGAGTGTTGTTGCTGGCGATGGGATTGTTGTTGGTTAGCGATGAGACTACTGCTGGGTATTGGCCCATTTGTTGTTGCTGGCAATGGGAATGTTGTTGGACAGTGATGGGAATGTTGTTGCTGGTCATGGGATTGTCATTGTTTTGAAATTGGAATGTTGTTGCTAGCGATGGGAATGTGTTTGGTTAGTGATGGGATTGTTGTTGGTTAGTGATGGGATTGTTGTTGGTTAACAATCCGATTGTTGTTGCTGGTGATGGGAATACTGTTGGTGGCAATGGGAATTTTTCTTGCTGGAGATTGTATGGTTGCTGGTTAGTGATTGGATTTGTGTTGGTTAGCAATGGGATTGTTGTTGCTGGCAATGGGATTGTTGTTGTTTAGCAATGGGATTGTTGTTGGTTAGCAATGGGACTATTGTTGGATATTGGTCCATTTGTTGTTGCTGGTGATTAGAATGTAGTTGTTTAGAGATGCAAACATTGTTGCTGGTGATGGGATTGTCTTTGCTTTGAGATAGGAATGTTGTTGCTCGTGATGGGAATGTGGTTAATGAAACGATGGGATTGTCATTGATTAGCGATGGAATTGTTGTTGGTTGCGAAGGGAATGTTGTTGGTTAACAAAGGGATTGTTGCTGGTTAGTGATGGGATTGTTGTGGGTTAATGATGGGAATGTTGTAGCTGGTGATGGTATTTTTCTTGGTTAACAATGGGATTGTTGTTGCTGGAGATGAAATTATTGTTGTTTAATGATGGGATTGCTCTTGCTGTGTGATGGGATTGTTGGTGATTAGCGATGGTATTATTGTTGGTTAGAGATGTGAGCGTTATTACTGGCGATGGTTTAGTTATTGGCTAGTGATGGAATTATTGTTGGATGTTGATGGGATTTTTGTTGGTTAATGTGTGGATCATTGTTGGTTAGTGATGGGATTGTTTTTGTTTAGTGATGGGATTGCTCTTGCTGTGTGATGGGAGTGTTGGTGATTAGCGATGGTATTGTTGTTGGTTAGAGATATGAGCGTTATTACTGGAGATGGGATTGTTATTGGCTAGTGATGGGATTATTGTTGGATGTTGATGGGATTTTTGTTGGTTAACGTGTGGATCATTGTTGGCTAGTGATGGGATTGTTGTTGGTTAGTGATAGAATTGTTGCTGGTTAACAATGGGATAGTTGTTGAGTAGCAATATGATTGTTATTGGTTACCAATCCAATTGTTGTTGCTGGCAATGGGAATATTGTTGGTGGTGCATTTTGGAAGGTCTAATCCAGATGGAAAATATACAGTAAGTGGCAGAATCCTTAACAGTACTAATAGGCAGAGGGATCTGCGTGTACAAGTACACAGGTCACTGAAAGTGGCAACGCAGGTGGAAAAGTTAGTCAGTAAGGCATATGGCATGCTTGCCATCATTGGCTGGGGCATTGAGTTTAAAAATTGCAGGTAATATTGCAGCTTTATAGAACCTTAGTTAGGCTGCATTTGGAATATTGTGCTCAATTCTGATCACCTCACTACCAGAAGGATGTGGTGGCTTTGGGGAGGTTACAGAAATGATTTACCAGGATGTTGCCTGGTATGGTGGGCATTAGTTATGAGGAGGGGCTGGAGAAACTTGGGTTGTTTTCACTGGAACAACGGAGGTTGAGGGGCGACCTGATAGAGGTCTACAAGATTATGAAGGGGATAGACAGTCTGGACAGTCAGAAGCTTTTTCCCAGGGTGGAAGAGTCAGTTACCAGGGGCCACGGGTTTAAGGTGCGAGGGGCAATGTTTAAAGGTGATGTACGAGGCAAGTTTTTTACACAGAGGATGGTGGGTGCCTGGAACTCGCTGCTGGGGGAGGTAGTGGAAGCAGATACTATAGTGACTTTTAAAGACCGTTTGTCCAGAATAGGATGGGAATAGAGGGATACGGTCCCCGGAAAGGTAGGGGGTTTTAGTTGTGACAGGCAGCATGTTGGTGCAGGCTTGGAGGGCTGAAGGGCCTGTTCCTGCACTGTAATTTTGTTTGTTCTTTGTTCTTTTAAAGGGATTGTTTTTGCTGGAGATTGTATGGTTACTGGTTAGCAATTGGATTTGTGTCAGTTAGCAATGGGATTGTTGTGTTGGTGATGGAATTGTTTCTGTTTGTGATGAGATTGTTGCTGGTTATCCATGGGAATATTATTGTGTTATTGATTAGCGATGGGATTGCTACTCATGGCAATGGGGTTGTTGTTGCTGGTGATGGGATTGTTGTTGTTTAGCAATGGAGTAGTTGTTGGTTAGTGATGGGACTATTGTTGGGTATTAATGCATTTGTTGTTGCTGGCTGTGAAAATGTTTTTGGTTAGTGATGGGAATGTTGTTGCTGGTGACGAGTTTGTCGTTGCTTTAAGAAGGGAATGTTGTTGCTAGTGATGGTATTGTTTTTGCTTAGCAATGGGATTGTTGTTGGTTTGTGGTAGGAATGCTGTTGCTGTGTGATGGGGTTGTTGTTGGTTAGTGATTGGCTTGTATTTGGAAAGCGATGTGATTGTTATTGGTTAAAAATCCGATTGTTTTTGCTGCCAATAGGAATATTGTTTGTGGCAATGGGAATGTTCTTGCTGGAGATTGTATGGTTGCTGGTTAGCGATCGGATTTGTGTTGGTTAGCAATGGGATTGTTTCTGGTTTCCCATGGGAATGTTATTGGTTAGCAATGGGATTGCTGATCCTGGCGATGGGATTGTTGCTGTTTAGCAATGGGATTGGTGTTGGTTTGCGATGGGACTATTGTTGGGTATTGGTCCATTTGTTGTTGGATGGTGATAGGAATGTTTTTGGTTAGTGATGGGAATGTTTTTACTGGTGATAGGATTGTCATTGCTTTGAGATGGGAATGTTGTTGCTAGTGATGGGATTGTTGCTGGTTAGTGATGGGATTGTTGTTGGTTCGCGATGGGATTGTTGTTTGTTAACAATGGGAATGTTAATGCTGGTATTT
The DNA here is from genome assembly GCF_021869965.1 of Rhincodon typus. Classification (NCBI taxonomy): domain Eukaryota; kingdom Metazoa; phylum Chordata; class Chondrichthyes; order Orectolobiformes; family Rhincodontidae; genus Rhincodon; species Rhincodon typus. The sequence continues at coordinate 3,382 of NW_025974420.1, forward strand.
TCGTTGGTTAACAGTGGGATTTTTGTTACTGGTGATGGGATTGTTGTTGTTTAGTCATGGGATTGTTCTTGTTGTCTGATGGGATTGTTGGTGGTTAGCGATGGGCGTGTTGTTACTAGCGACGACATTGTTATTCATTAGTGATGGGATTATTGCTGGACATCAATAGGATTGTTGTTGGTTAGTGATGGGAATGTTGTTTAGCAATGGGATCAATGCTGGTTATTGTTGGAATTGTTATTGGTTAGTGATGGGATTTTTGTTGGTTAGTGAATGTTGTTGCTTCGCGATGGAAATGTTGCTGTTGACAATGGGATTGTATTGAGTTAGCAATGGAATGTTGTTGCTGGTGATCGGATTGCTGTTGGTTAGTGGTGGGATTGTTGTGGCTGGTGATGAGATTGTTGTTGGTTAGCAATGCGATGGTTGTTGGTTAGCAGTGCGATTTTTGTTGCTGTGTGATGGGGTTCTAGCTGGTTCGTGTTGGGATTGTTGTTGGTTAGCAATGAGAATGTTTCAGTAAGTGATGTGATTGTTGCTGGTTAGTGATTGGAATGCTGTTGTTGTCAATGGGAATGTTGTTGGTTAGCAATGGGATTGTTGTTGCTGGTGATAGGATTGTTGCTGCTTAGTGATAGGTTGCTGTTTTTTAATGATGTGTTTGTTGTTTCTGGCATTTGGATTCTTGTTGGTTAGCAATGGGATTGTTGTTAGTGAACGATGGGATTGTTGATGCTGGTGGTAGGATTGTTGTTGCTTAGTGATAGGTTGTTTTTGGTTAGCATTGGGTGTGTTGTTGCTGGCAATGGAATTGTTGTTGGTTAGTGATAGGAATGTTGTTGGTTAGCGATGGGATTGTTGTTGCTGTGTGATGGGATTGTTGTTGCCGCGTGATGGGATTGTTGTTGCCGCATGATGGGACAGTTGTTGGTTAGTGATGGGATTCTTGTTGTTGGTGATGAGGTTGTTGCTGGTTAGCCATGGTGTTGTTGTTCATGGTGAAGGGAATGTTGTTGGTTAGTGATGGGAATGTTCTTGTTTTGCGACAGGCATGTTGTTGGTTAGCAATGGGGTTCTTTCTGCTGGCAATGGGAATGTCTTTGGTTAGTGATCGGGTTGTTGTTGATGCAGATGTGATTGTTGTTTGTTATCAATGGGAATGTTGTTGATGGTGATAGAGCTGTTGTTGGTTAGCGCTGGGTTGTTGTTGGTTAGTGATTGGATTAATGTCGCTGGCAATGGGAGCATTATTGTTTAGCAATGGGAATGTTGTTGGTTAGTGATAGGAATGTTGTTGTTTGTGATGTGATTGTTATTGGGATTGATTTTGTTTAAAGATGGGAATGTTGTTGGTTAGTGATGAGATTGTTGTTGCATGCAATGGATTGTTGTTGGTTAGTGATGGGGTTGCTGTTGGCTAGCAATGGAATTGTTGTTGGATAGTGATGGAAATGTTGCTTCATGATTGGATTGTTGTTGGTTAGTGATGCGATTTTTGTTGCTGTGTGATGGAATTCTTGCTGGTTAGTGATGTGATTGTTGCTGGTCAGCAATGGAATTCTTGCTGGTTAGTGATGTGATTGTTGCTGGTTAGCGATGGGATTGTTGCTGGTTAGTGTTTGGACTGATGTTGGTTAGTGATGTGATTTTTGTTGCTGTGTGATGGGATTCTTGCCAGTTAGCGATGGGATTGTTGCTGGTTCGTGATGGGATTGCTGTTGGTGAGTGATGGGATTGTTGTTGTTATTACTCCGGATGGGATTGTTGTTGGTTAGCATTGGGAATCTTGTGACTGGAGGTGGAAGTGTCATTGGTTAATGATGGGATTATTGTTGGTTAGTGAATGTTGTTGCTTAGCAATGGTATTGTTGTTGCTGGCAATGGGATTGTCTTTGGTTAGCAATGGAATGTTGTTGCTGGCGATCGGATTGTTACTGGTTAGTGATGGGATTGTTGATGGTTAGCGATGGAATTGTCATTGCTGGCAATGGGATTGTTGCTGGTTAGCGGTGGAACTGTTGTTGCTGACGATTGGATTGTTGTTGATTAGAGATAGGATTGTTGCTGGTGATGGGATTGTTGTTGGTTAGCAATGAGATTGTTCTTGGTTAGCAATTCGATTTTTGTTGCTGTGCGATGGGAATCTTGGTGGTCAGTGATGGGATTATTGTTGGTTAGCAATTAGAATGCTTTGGTAGGCAATGTGATTGTTGCTGGTTAGTGATCGGATTGCTGTTGCTGGCGATGGGAATATTGTTGGTTAGCGACAGGTTTTTGGTTTTTAGTGATGGGATTATTGTTGCTGGCAATGGGATTCTTGTTGGTTTGCAATGGGATTGTTGTTGGTGAGTGATGGGATTGTTGTTGCTGGTGGTAAGATTGTTGTTGCTTAGTGATACGTTGTTTATGATTAGCAATGGCAGTGTTTATACTGGCGATGGATTTGCTGTTGGTTAATGATGGGATTGTTGTTGGTTAGAGATATGATTGTTGCTTAGTGATGAGATTATTGTTGGTTAGCAATGGGATTGTTGTTGCTGCATGATTACATTGCTGTTGCTAATGATGGGATTGTTCTAGTCGTGTAATGTGATTGTTGTTGCTGCATGATGTGATTATTGTTGCCTAGCGATTGGATTGTTATTGGTTAGTGCTGGGATTTCTGTTGGATAACAATGGGAAACTTGTTGTTGGTGGTGAGGTTGTTGCTGGTTGTTAGCTATAGTGTTGTTGTTTCTGGCAAAGACAATGTTGATGGTTAGTGATGGCATTCTTGTTGCAGGTGATGGGAATGTTGTTAGTTAGTGATGGGATTGTTGTTGGTTATTGATGTGATTGTTGTTGGTTAGCAATGGGATTGTTCTTGGTTTATGATGGGAATGTTGTTGGTTAGCGATGGGATCGCTGTTGGTTAGTCATGAAATTGTTGTTGGTTAGTGATGAAAATTTTGTTGCTTAGCGATGGGATTGTTGTTGGTTAGAATTCGGAATGTTGTTGATTGTCGAAGGAATTGTTGTTGTTTAGCAAAGGGAATTTTGTCACTGGCGGTAGAATTGCTATTGGTTAACAATGGGAATGTTGTTGTTTAAAAATTGGATTGTTGTTGGCTGGTGGTAGGATTGTTGTTCCTTAGTGAAGTGTTGTTTTTTGTAAGCAATGTGTGTGTTGTTGCTGAGAATGGAATTGTTGTTGGTTAGTGATGGGAATGTTGTTGGTTAACAATGGGATTGTTGTTGGTTATAGATATGATTTTTGTTGGTAAGTGAATATTATTGCTTAGTGAAGGGATTATTGTTGGTTAGCAATGGGATTGTTGTTGCTGCATATTGGCATTGTTGTTGCTCGCGATGGGACTGCTCTTGCTGTGTAATGGGATTGTTGTTGGTTAGTGCTGGGATTTCTGTTGGATAATAATGGGAATCCTTTTGCTGGTGGTGAGATTGTTGCTGGTTAGCCATGGTGTTGTTGTTCATGGCGAAGGGAATGTTGTTGTTTAGAGATGGGATTCGTGTTGCGGGCAATGGGAATATTTTTGGTTAGTGATGGGATTGCTGTTGGTTATCATTATGATATTTGTTGCTGTGTGATGGGATTCTTGGTGGTTGGTGATGGGATTGTTGTTGGCTGGCATTCAGAATGTTTTGGTAAGTGATGTAAAGACCGAACTGCAGATGTTGTAAATCAGGAACAAAAACAGAAGTTGCTGGAGAAGCTCAGCAGATCTGGCAGCATCTGTGAAAAATAAAACAGAGTTAACATTTCGGGTCTGGTGACCCTTCCTCAGAACTGTTGGTTTTTGTTGGTAAGTGATGTGATTGTTGTTGGTTAGCTATGGGATTGCTGTTGCTGGCAATTGGAATGTTGTTGGTTAGCAATGGGATTGTTGTTGCTGCGTGATGGCATTGTTATTATTAGCGATGGGATTGTTCTTTCTGTGTTAATGGGATTCTTGTTGCTGCCTGATGGGATTCTTGTTGCATAGTGATGGGATTTTGTTGGTTAGTGCTGGGATATTTGTTGGATAACAATGGAATCTTGTTGCTGGTGCTGAGATTGTTGCTGGTTAGCCATGGTGATGTTGTTCTTGGTGAAGGGAATATTGTTGCTTAGTGATTGGATTATTGTTGGTTATCGATGTGATTGTTGTTGGTTTGCAATGGGATTGTTCTTGGTTAATGATGGGAATATTGTTGGTTAGCAATGGGATCGCTGTTGGCCAGCCATGGAATTGTTGTTGGTTAGTGATGGAAATATTGTTGCTTAGCGATGGGATTGTTGTTGGTTAGCAATGGGATTTTTGTCATTGGCGGTGGAATTGTTATTGGTTAGCAATGAGAATGTTGTTGTTGAATGATTGGGTTGTTGTTTGTTGGCGACGGGAATGTTGTGAGTGATGGGAGTGTTGTTGGTTCACGATGGGATCAGTGCTGGTTAGCAATCAAATATTGTTGCTGGTGATCCAACTGTTGTTGGTACGTGATAAGATTGTTGTTGGTTAGTGATGGGAATATTGTTGCTGATGATCAGGTTGTTGTTTGTTAGCGATGGGGTTTTTATTGCTGTGTGATGGGATTCTTGCTGGTTAGTGATGGGTTATTGTTGGTTAACAATCAGAATGTTTTGGTAAGCGATGTGATTTTGGCTGGTTAGCAATGATTGCTGTTGTTGGTGATGAGGTTGCTGTTGGTTAGAGTTGGGATTTTTGTTGGATAACAATGGGATTCTTTTTGGTTAACAATAGCAATGCTGTTCCTGGTGATGGGATTTTTTTTGGTTAGCGATGGGAATGTTATTAGCTATTGCTGGGATTGTTGTTGGTTACTGAAGGGAATGCTGTTGGTTAGCAATGGGTTGGTTCTTGCTGGTGATCGGATTGTTATCAGTAAGACATAGGATTGCAATTGTTGGCAATTGGATTGTTGTTGGTTAGCGATGGGATTCTTGTTGGCTAGCAGTAGGAGTCTTTTTGATGGCGATGGGAGTGTTATTGGTTAGCAATGGGATTTTTGTTGGTACTGACATGATTGTTGTTGCTGGTGATGGGATTGTTGTTGGTTAGCAATGGGATTGTTGTTGGTTAACAATGGGATTGTTATTGCTGGCAATGGGATTGTTGTTG
>NW_025974421.1:0-1316 GCF_021869965.1 Rhincodon typus
GTGTGTGTGTGTGTGTGTGTGTGGGTTGTGTGTGTGAGTGTGTGTGTGTGTGTGAGTGTGTGTGTGTGTGAGTTGTGTGTGTGAGTGTGTGTGTGTGTGTGTGTGTGCGCATGTGTGTACATTGGTGCTGGGGCCTCTCTGAGCTGTAAACGTGTGGATGTGATGCTGGGATTTGTAACGGAGGTATATTCCTGGAACTTGTTCTCTCCTGCTGCCAGCCCATGGCTTGTTAGTTTCCTGTCGGAGGATTATAGCATCACTGACCTTCCTGTTTAACTCACTGAGCTGAACAGGAGCAGGATGCAGGTGTGCAGCTAAACTGGTCAGCCTGTGAGCAGATGACTGTGTAACCTACCCTGTGTTAGTGGCAGCTTCGTCTAACACGCCATAAGGGCAGGCACCTGCACATTGTGTACAACAGGAAACTGCCCAGGGTCAGGAACATTCATCCTGCTTCAAACATACAATGGAAAAGGCAGGCAGTGTTAAACTCAGGTCAAAGTGAACACAGGCCAATTCAACACTTTGGAGTGACAGACCTCAGCCATTAGGATGGCGGCCCTTCAGCCCAGAAATCCTGGTTTCCCATTCAGTGCGATTGTGGTTGATATACTTCTGACTGGTAAAAAGTCTATTAAACTCAGCGTTAAATGGGTTGGCATTGGCTGCTCGATACGTGTGCTTCTCAATCTCTCTCCTGTTAGCTAGCCTCTCATTTTCGATTGCTGTCTCTGCATCCCAGGCCGACAGAGAAAGCTCCTTTCTATCAACCCTGTCAATTCCTTTCAAAGTTCTGTAAAGTGAACACAAGATAAACCCCATTAACCTCCTTCACACTAGTGGATACACACCTCACCTTGTAGGATAAGTGATAACAAGGTGCAGAGCTGGATGAACACAGCAGGCCAAGCAGCATCAGAGGAGCAGGAAGGCTGACGTTTCGGGCCTAGACCCTTCTTCGGGAATCAGTGCTGAGGGAGTGCCACACTGTTGGAGGGTCAGCGCTGAGGGAGTATGTCTGACTATCGCATGACTCATCTTTCACAGTTTTTGAGCATTTGATTTAATCCCAGTTACCCAGTAAATAATTCCTGCAGTAAAACAAACTTGGTGCAATCGATCTGAATGTGATCCAGCAGTGCCCACTACAGGTCTGTGAGTCATTACATGAATGTTGAAAACTGCTCCAGAGGCTCAACAGACATTGGGTGAGCTGTCTCATTCTGCTGGTTGTCAGTGCTTATGCTATAACACCATGTGTGTGTGGGACCGTACCCCAGTGACAGTCAGTGTGTGTGTGGGACTGTACCCCAGTG
>NW_025974421.1:1416-8501 GCF_021869965.1 Rhincodon typus
GTGTGGGACCGTACCCCAGTGAGAGTCAGTGTGTGTGTGGGACCGTACCCCAGTGAGAGTCAGTGTGTGTGTGGGACTGTACCCAGTGAGAGTCAGTGTGTGTGGGACCGTACCCCAGTGAGAGTCAGTGTGTGTGTGGGACTGTAACCCAGTGAGAGTCAGTGTGTGTGGGACCGTACCCCAGTGAGAGTCAGTGTGTGTGTGTTATATGGTTTCACGTGGCAAACAACATTTTATAAATAAATGTCTCAATTTTTCAGCAGATGTTTTATGTGGGGCTGGTGTGGGATATATAAAATTGTGCAATCTCTCTGCGTGAAGCTGCACTGATTTGGGAGTTAGCTCTCTCTCTTTCACTCCTTACCCAATATATGTAGCTGACAACTTTCCAAAGACACTGGCTCTCTCGTTCTCGTCCTCTCCCTGTTTGTCAGTCCTGCTGTGAATTGTGTTGCTCATTGTTGACACTCGTGTCTGTATCTCAGGGTTCGTATTTTGCAAACAGCTGTGAATAAGGGTTGGGGAAATAATCTTTGGTTTCGCTGAATAGTTCCTTATCAGGGGCTGTGGACTCTCTGCCAACTGCACGGTGTGTTAGCAGGTGTTTTCTGCGCACAGCCCTGCCCCTACGTACTGAGCAGTACCCCTGGGGTTGAGGGGTGGGGTGGTCACTAGGTGTATTATTGCCTGGGGACCCAGCCAGAATCATGGGACATCTGGCCTCATTTACTCTCGGATAACAAGGTGTAGAGCTGGATGAACACAGCAGGCCAAGCAGCATCAGAGGAGCAGGAAAGCTGACATTTCAGGTGTCCATTTCTTCCCAGGGACAAAATGTACTTGAAAATTCAGCAACACGGAGCAAATGATCATTTTGGCGCTCATTGTGGGACCTTGCTGTGCACAGTTGGCCATCGCATTTCCTACCATCGTAGCCAAGCAATAAACTTCATCCTGTGTGTAGGTTGCTCTCAGGTGTGTCCCGTGGACGTGACGGATGCTATGGAAATGAAAGTTTCTCCGTTCTTTCGTCTCATCTGCTGCAGACCTTGTTCCCATCTGGCAGGTCATCGCAGTTTGGCAGATCATCCAATTGGAGGCAGCGGTCTGTGGGGTCGGGCCCCAGTGCCCTGGGCCTGAAAGATATGATCGAGGCTGGTGTTTGAGGGCAGCACTGAAAAATTCCTCTGCCATTTCTTTGCTCCCCATTACTACTTCTCCAGCCTCATTTACCAATGTCCTCTTTTCATCTCTTTTGTATATCTAATTAACTCTTACAGTTTTTTTCGATATTCTGGCTCACTTACTCTCAAATTTCATCTTCCCCCATTCCCTCCTCCCCCACAAATACTTTTTTAGTTCTCCTTTGCTGGTTTCTGAAGGCTCCCTACTCATCTTCACCATATTGTATGCTTTTTCTTTTGCTTTAAAAACTATTTTCGAATCAACCTGTTCAGAGCTGTTCTGACACACCTCTGGAGCAGGTGGGACTTGAACCTGAGCCTCCTGGGTAAAAGGCTCCCTGATTTCCCTCGTCAGCCACAGTTGCCTCATCTTCCTCTTAGTACGTGTCTTCTTCCTTGGGATGAATTTCCACTGTGCCTCCTGAATTACCCGCAGGAATTCCTGCCCTTGCTGCTCCACCACTTTCCCCACTGGGCTCCCCTTCCAATTAAATCTGGCCTGCTCCTCCCTCATGTCTTTGTAGTTAGCTATATTCAGCTGCAATAGGGTCACATCTGATTCCAGCTTGTCCCTCTCAAACTGCAGGGTGAACCCTATCATGTTATGGTCACTGCCCTCAAGTTCCCTAATCAAGTCCAGAATTCCCTGTTCCCCTCGTGAACTCTGCTCCAAAAGAAAACATCTCATAGATATTCCATGAATTCCTCTTCCTGGGATCTGCTACCAACTCTGGTTTACCCAGTCCCCCTGCAAATTGAAGTGCCCCATGATTATTGTAATAGTGCCTCTCATATATGCCATTTCTGTTTCCTGATTTATTTTCTTCCCCACATTCTGAGTACCACTAGGAGGCCCATACACAACTCCCATCAGGATCTTGTTTCCCTCTGTGGCTCCTCAACTCCACCCGCACAGAGTCTATGCCTTCTGACTCTATCTCACTTCTTGCTTTCAATTTAATTCCGTTTCTCACTGACGGGGCAAATTTGTCCCCTCTGCCCATCTGCCTGTCCTTTTGATAGGACGTGTGTCCTTGGGTATTTAGTTCCCATCCTGTCTCCTTACAGCGGAGCCTTTGTGATGCCCACAATAGCGTACCTACCAATTTCAATCTGTACTACAGGCTCATTTAACTTGCTTTGTACACTGCGTGTATTTAGGTACAACATCCTGAGTCTTCCACTTATTGGCCCCTTCTCATAGTTGTCTCCTTATCTGCTGTACCTGAACTTAAATTCCTGACCCTTTCCATACTCTCTGTCAAATTGCTCAGGAGGGCTCCTGGATTGGATCTGGTCCACTCCAACAGCTTCTCTTTTTTTAAAAATCTTTTCTTGCTTTCTCCTTTTATTTTAGTTTTGCTTTGCATACCTTCTTGGAGGGAGCTCAGGTGTGGAGCAACAGCTGGGGGTTTTGGTTGCTGTACCTGGGCAGAACCCTGGTGATCAGTGAAACTGTGGCTTCCTTGAGATCTGGAAAGGCACCACAGCAGGATTCCAGAGGGAGCAAACAGCTGAGAGTGGCAGCGAGAGTGAGGTCGATCCCTTTTGTGAGGAGTGCATGCCCGTTGTGGCCAGGTGCTTGCACACTGCGGTGTTCAACCATTAACTGTGTCTTTTTTATTGCATTCATAGAGTCATACAGCACGGAAACAGACCCTTCGGCCCAACCAGTCCATAATCCCAAACTAAACTAGTGCCAACTGCCTGCATTTAACCAATATCCCTCCAAACACTTCTTATTCATACACTTATCTAAATGACTTTTTAACATTGCAACTGTACACACATCTACCACATTCTCTGGAAGTTCATTCCACAGACAAACAATTTGTTGTGTTAAAAAAAAGCCCTCGTGTCTTTTTTAAAATCTTTCTTCCTTTCACCTTAAAAATGTGCCCCGTTGTTTTGAAATCCCCCCATTCCTAGGGAAAAGACTCCTGCCATTCACTTTATCACTACCCCTCATGATTTTACAAACCTCTATAACGTCACCCCTCAACCTCCTATATTCCAGTGGGAAAAAGTCCCAGCCTCTCCTTATAACCCAAACCCTCCATTCCTGGCAACATCCTGGCAAATCTCTTCAGGACCCTCTCCAGCTTAATAATAATCCTTTCTAGAACAGTGAGACCAGAGCTGGATACGGTGCTCCATAGTCTGCCTCAGCAATGTCCTGTACAACCTCAACTTAATTTTGTTTCTCCATTTTTCAGTAGGAAGTGATGTTTAACTTTTTAAAGCTTTGTTTCCCTTACATTTCTGCATTGTGCCTAAGATGGCACCGTAAGTGGCCAATTATAGACTTTTTCACTGTCCCCACGTGAGTACATATGACAATAAACCAAATTCAATTTAACCCATGAGCTGGAAACTTTAACAATCCCTGCTGAGCTTTTCCCCCCATTTAACTTTCTCTGTAATTCTCCATGCCATTGAACTCCCCCACCCCTCCACACACCACTGCACCCCCCTCCACCCCGCTCCTGAAGAATTACTTTAAACCACTGCCAATAGCCCTAGTTATACGATTTGCTAGGACTCTGGTCCCAGCAATGTTCAGGTGGAGCCCAGTCCATCAGAAACAGCTCCCTCCTTCGCCAGTGCCCATGCCAATGTCCCATAAATTCAAACCAGTTTCTCCCTCACCAATCCTTCAGCCACGCGTTTACCTCTTTGATCTCGTTGACCCGATGCCAATTTGCTCACGGCCCAGGTACTAATCCGAAAATTATTATCTTTATGGTTCTGCTTTGTAATTTAGCCCCAGGCTGCTGTAGTCTCTCAGCAGAACCTTTTTCAACCAATACCGTTAATACCTATGTTTACAGTTCTGAACAAGAGTTGCTGAATTCGAAACATTAACTCTGTTTCTCTCTCTGCAGATGCTGCCGAACCTGCTGATTTTCTCCCATCAATTTTCTGCTTTTTATTCCAGATCTCCATCACTCGCAATGTTTTTCTTTGATACAATTTCTGTAAGTAACTTGGATGAAAAGGTGGAAGGGATCCAGGGGGAGCTAGCCAATTGGATACACAATTGGCTTGAAGGTAGGAGATGGAAAGGTGGAGGTGGAGGGTTGTTTTTCCAGGCTGGAGACCTGTGACCAGCATGGTGTGCCACAAGGATCAGTGCTGCGCCCACTGCTTCATGTCATTTATTTAAATGGTTTGGATGTGAGTAAAGGGGGCATCATTAGTAAGTTTGCAGATGACACTAACATTGGTCATGTAGTGGACAGTGAAGAGGATTACCTCAGAGTATAATTGGACCTTGGTCAGATGGACCAGTGGACCAAGGAGTGGCAGATGGAGTTTAATTTAGATAAATGTGAGGTGCTGTGTTTTGGTAAGGCAAACCAGAGCAGGACCTATACAGTTAATGGTAGGGCCCTGGGGAGTGTTGCTGAACAAAGAGACCTAGGAGTGCAGGTGCATATTTCCTTGAAAGTGGAGTCACAGGTAGACAGGGCGGTGTAGAAAGTGTTTAACACCTTTGCCTTCATTGTTCAGACCTTTGAGTAAAGCAGTTGGACGTTATGTTGCAGCTGTACAGGACATTGGTTAGGTCACTTTTGAAATACTGCATTCAATTCTGTTCTCCCTGCTGTAGGAAAGATGTTGTGAAACTTGAGAGGGTGCAGAAAAGATTTACAAAGATGTTGCTGGCACTGGGAGTTTTGAACTGAACAGACTGGGGCTTTTCTCCCTCAAGCATTGGAGGTTGATTGTGATCTCATAGTGGTTTATAAAATCATGAGGGGCTTGGATAGGGTGAATAGTCAAGGTCTTTCACCCATAGTGAGGGAGTCCAAAACTAGAGGACATAGGTTTAAGGTGAGAGGGGAAAGATTTAGAAAGGACCTAAGGGGCAACTTTTTCACACAGAGGGTGGTGCGTGTATGGAACGAGCTCCCAGAGAAAGTGGTGGAGGCTGGTACAATTACAACATTGTAAAGGCATCTGGATTGGTACATGGATAGGAAAGGTTTAGAGGGATATGGGCCAAATGCTGGCAAATGGGACTAGATCAGGCTGGGACATCTGGTCGGCGTGGATGAACTGCATCAAAGGATCTGTTTCCGTGCTGTATGACTCTATGTGTTTCCCTAAATATCTGATGATGCAAAGATAAGTAGAAAATAAGTTGTGAAGAGGACATAAAGTTGTAGCTAGGTTAAGTCAATGTGTAAAAATCTGGCAAATGGAGTATCATGTGGGAACATGTGAGTGGGAAGTGTAAAATGGAAGCATATTATCGAAATGGTAAGAGATTATGGAGCTTTGAGATGCAGAGCGATCTGGGTGTCCTGGTGCATGATTTGCAAAGGTTCAGTCTGCAGGTGCAGCGTGCCATTAGGAAAGTTAATATAATATCATTTATGGTGAGGGAATTGCATGCAGATGTACAGTGGCTATATTTCGAGTAACGCAGGGACTGGTAAGACCACATCTGGAAGCAATATTAGTCACCTTATTTAATGAAGGTGTAAATGCATTGGAGGCAGTTCAGAGAAAGTTTACCAGACTAGAACCTGGAATAGGTGAGTTATGGAATCATAGAGTCATACAGCATGGAAACAGGGTCTTCAGTCCAACTCATCCATGCTGACCAGATTTTTCAAACTAAACTAGTGCCACTTGCCAGCATTTGGCCTATATCTGTCTAAACCTTTCCTATTCATGTACCTGTCCAAATGTTTTTTTAAATGTTGTAACTTTACCTGCATTTAACCACTGCCTCTGACAGTTCATCCACACACGAACCAACCTCTGTGTGAAAAAGTTGCCCCTCGGGTCCCTTTTAAATCTTTCCCCTTCCCCTATGCCCCCTAGTTTTGGACTTCCCACTCTAGGGGAAAAGACCTTGGCTATTCACCTTTATCTATACCCCTCATGATTTTATAAAGCTCTAAAAGATCACCCCTCAACCTCCTACACTTCAAGGAAAAAAAGTTTCCAGCCTATCCAGCCTCTCCTTATAACTCAAACCCTCCATTCCCAGCAACATCCTGGTAAATCTTTTCTGAACCCTCTCCAGTTTAATAATATCCTTCCTACAATAGGCAGACCAGGAATGAACACAGTACTCCAGGAGAGGCTTCACTAAGTTGTCTGATGAGGAAAGATTAAGACAGTCTGGGCTTTATTGGCTGCAATTTGGAAAAATAAGAGGTGATTTGTTTGAAACATACAAGATCCTGACACTATCAACGTTGAGAGGTCATTTCTCCTTTGAGGTGCATCGAGAACGAGAGGCCAATGTTTAAAAATTTTCTAAAACTGAGTTGTGGTGAGGTTTTTCTTTCTTCGCAGTTCCTCAGTCTTTGGAACACGCTTCCCAAAAACGCGTTGGAAGCAGAATCCTTGGGCATTTTCAGGGCAGAGTTGGAGACATTTTTAGCAAGAATGTGGGTGAGGTTTTCATGGATTGGGAGGACCTGGGTTGGAAGGTACAATCAGATCAGCCATGAATTTATTGACGGGGGAGAGCCTGGTTTGACGGGCTGAATGGACATTCCTTCTCAGAATTCATAGGTTCCTATGTGTAGGGGCTTCACCTCATCTCAGGGTGAAGCATAAAGCTTTGGCGAAACTAAAGAGGCAACATCCTCTCCCATTCCACCTTTGGGCTGCTGATGCTACTCCGGGGCGGAAGGTGGCGCTGTGTCTGGCGGAGTGTTCGTTCCATATCGCCTTCCAGTGCAATAACAGATGCTGGGGTGTGAGGTGCTGACGCTCCTCCAGCCCTGCAGGGGGAGCTGTATGGGACCGGCGTCATTGTAGCCGATGCTCCTCCAGTCCGCCAGGGGGAGCTGTATGGGACCGGCGTCATTGTAGCTGATGCTCCTCCGGTCCGGCAGGGGGAGCTGTATGGGAAGGAGCCATTGTAGCTGATGC
>NW_025974422.1:0-5471 GCF_021869965.1 Rhincodon typus
AAGTGGATTAATAATTTTTCATTCCTTTTGCATACTTTTCCCAGTCATTTGCAATAGTTGCAATGTTTAATTTCCTGCACTAATTTAAATAGTGGAGAAAAGGAACCTGTAGGATATTCCAAGGTTAAGCGATGGTTAGGTACTTGCATAATGATTACCACACTCAGTTGCTGATCCTTTCTTTCTAAGGACAAAGAACAAATACATGGATTTACAATTATTTTGTTGCATGCTGTGCAGTATACAAAGCTAAATATTTTTAAATTGTTTTTAATTGTATGCAGGTAATAGCATCAGCTGGGGATGGACTTGTTTCCCTATAAATTCTGCTGACTACATTAGGGAGGCATAGTGGCTGCCTCACAGCGCCAGGGACCCGGGTTTGATTCCACCCTTGGGCGACTGTCTGTGTGGAGTTTGCACGTTCTCCCCGTGTCTATGTGGGTTTCCTCCGGGTGCTCCGCTTTCCTCCCACAGTCCAAAGATGAGCAGGCTGGGTGGATTGGCCATGCTAAATTTTGCTTTGGAAAAAGGGATGGGTAGACTAGGTAGGTTATAGGGGGATGGGTCTGGACGGGATGCTCTGAGGGTCGGTGTGGACTTGTTGGGCCGAAGGGCCTGTTTCCACACTGTAGGGATTCTTAAAAAAAAATGGACTGTAACTATGATTGTTGAGCTAGGAGGTCTGTGCTTGTAATGTGCAACTCTAAATGAATGCTTATAAAAGTGTACAACGATTGGCTCTGGTTTATCCTTCACAAGGCATTTTGAATATATAAGAAGAAACAAGATTATTATCTAGCAAATGATCTTTCTATCCAGTCTAAGTTACCTGCCCTACTGTTTTTTTAACAATATTAGTGATGTTCCTCTGAATTTCTCTTCTTTCTTCCAAGCCAAAAATACACCATGTGTCCCAAAGAGCTAATTACACATTCAATGAATATTTTTTCTAAAAATGTTTTATGACGATGAAAGATAAATCTTCCTAAAATTGAGTGAGACTTTGGTCAGGCCATACTTGGAATACTCTGTGCAGTTTTCATTCTCCACATTCAAAGAAGAATATATTTGCTTTGGAAAAAGGACAGTGAATGTTCATTAGATTGTTCCTGGAATGAGACAATTGATGAAAGAGTGTGCAAATTGGGCCTGAAATCTTTGGGATTTAGAAGAATGAAGGGTAATCTCATTGAAACATAGAAGATTCTGATAGGAAAGATGTTGAGGGAAGTTTCCCCTGGGTGCAGAATCTACAACATAGATGCACAATCTCTGGATAAGAGATCATTTGGGGTTGAGATGAGGAGACATTTTTTCAGTCAATTGATTGAGACGTTTGGGGATTCCCTGCCCTAGAAGATTGTCGATGTTCTATGTGAGGATTTTTTAAAATTAAAGACAGACTTTTAGGGTCAGCTTTTGGCTGAGCCAGTGGTATTTGGGTGGTGCATTCTTCTCCAGGTCACAAACTCTCCCTCAACATGAAACAAACAAAGGTTCTGCTTTGGGTGCAGGCAAGAGGTTAATTGGTGAGGTTCGGGAAGTGACAGATAATCAATGGTTGGGGTGCTGGCAGGAATGGAGATGGAACATCAGGTTCCAGGCTCAATCAATAACCATCACGATGACTGCCATCTGTGCATGCTTGGAAATGACGAAAGCATATCTGAATCATCAAATTGGCCGCAGAAAGCGGAGAGCTGGAATTCCAGATTGCGTCTGGAAGTGTTAGTGTTATTAAATGGTGTTGCTGTGAACAGGGTTTTTTTTTTCAAAATCACTATCTTTTTTCAATAAAACTTTCTCTGCGCTGCTGTTCCTGATCATGACAAGCTCGAGCTGTTCAACTTTACAAAGCTCTCCCATCTGCCTGACCCCATGAAAACCTCTTCAATTTAGTGCCACGGGGTTGAAAACCTGAGCTGTCAGCTGCCAGCATTTTAATAGTGTGACTGAAAAGCCTTGGGTGGATTCACTTCCACAATCTTTCTTATTACAAGTCTATGTTCCTGATACCTGGTGGGGAAGGATAAAGTCTCTGACAGTTGAAAGATTTGATCTCAGTAAAGATCTTCAAGACATTAACAGGAAAAGGCAGAGTAGATACAGATAAACTATTTTCACTAGTCGGGGATTCTAGAACTAGGGGACATAGTCTGAGAATTAGAGACAGACCATTCAGGAGAAATGTTAGGAAACACTTGTATACACCAAGGGCGGTACATATGTGAAACTCACTTCTACAAATGACAGTGGATGTTGAATCAGTTGTTACTTTCAGATCTGACATAGATCTGAAATTTTTGTTAAGCAAAGTTTTAAGGCAGATATGTAGAGTTTAACCATAGATCAGCCATGATCTCATTGAATGACAGAACTGGCTGAATGGCCTACTCCTGTTGCTCTGTTGCTATTGCAAAGACTGAAAGTTTTCACATTGTACTTATTAGCTAGTTACATCCCATCCTAGATACATAATTGCATCTTATGAGATAAATAGCTCAACTTAGGAGTTAGTACATATTACTGTTACCAAAACATTCTGGTGTACAACTTAATGACAAACAACAACTACAATTCTGGGGCTGAAACATACACTGAACACTGGTCAGCCCCTTCTATTCTCCTAAAAAGTGAATTTTACTTAATGGCATTTGTGGCAATTGTTTAAAAAATCTTTATTTCAAGCACAGCTGTAGACTGTAGAATTCACTGTTGCTGCATGTGAAACCAAGAAAGCAGACAGTTTTCGGCATTCCAATAGATGTTGGGGGTGAATTTTAGAGGGAAAAACTGTTCTTCTGCTTGTATGCTGCATTCTCTGAAGGACAATGGGAATGCTAGAATAAGATGGACCTTTTCCAGTGTTTCTACTGTTCTCTCACCGAAACCACAGCATCAAGTCAGGAGAAAGTCACTGTGTAACTTTGGTCAACATTTCTCTTCCAAAAAAATATAGCAAAGCACAAGAAAGTAGAGGTGAAATATTTAACAATCGCCACAGGCGAATGAGGTTGGGGTTCTCCTCTTGATGACAGGGTAACAATCACACAGTCATAGAATTGACACAGTCCAGGAGGAGACCATTTGATCCAATATGCCCATATTGGTTCTGTTATCTAGTGCCAATCTCCTGCCTTTTTCTCATTACTGTCCAAGTAGCCATCCAATGCCCTCCTGAATGCCTCCTTCCAATCTGCCTCCACCATATTTCCAGGCAGTGCTTTCCTTAGCCTAACAACTCACTGTATGAAAATATTTTTCACAAATTCTCCAGGGGAGGAGAGACCTGCCAACTCTTGTGGTCCTTGCCATAACCCTCCCATTTCCAGGTCTCATTTCCTGGTGGGGCTCTGATGGGGGAGTACATATTTTTCGATGCAGAAGGCATCACAGTCATGTGCGATGGGCTTCATTGACGTGAGGGCCCATTTGTTTCTGTATCTCATGCATGTTGATAACTGGGGATAGGGGGCTGGCAAAATTAATTCGCTGAGGGACCTAGGGAGATTCAAAAGATGAGAAAGCTAAAAAAGGAGCCAAGGTAGGTTCCTGGTAAGAGCTGGTAAAGGGAAAGGATTCCTCAACTAGATGCTACAAACTCCAGTAATAAAATTCCATAGCTCTCTGCAGCTACTTGAAGGATATATCCACCACTCATGGATTTCGAGGCCCTGTTTCTGACTAACTATTCAGGTAAAGGGAGGGGACGGGGAAAGGAGAATGAGATGGAAATTCATTTTTGGAGTGGCAGTGTGATATTGGGTCTCTGCCCAACATGGCTACATTTTCCATTGCCAATACATCCATTCATGGACATCATAGCATGGGAATATCTAGCCCAATTTACTTTGTTGATTTAACACTTAAGTCACCTGTGTTTTCACCTCTGTCCACTTCCACGGATTGAATGTAACTTTGATTAAAAGGTCCACATTTTGTACCATTTTGCACAAGAGTGCTGTGTGTTCAGTAAATGTTTGTGCTGGGACAGATTTCATTACCTCGGAAAAGGAACAGAAATGTGGTGTTAAAGAAAGAAGGTACACAGTCACTTTGTGTGACATAAAATAGCCATATGGTCCCATTTTTTGCCAACTGCCCCCTTGACTCAGAAGAGGAGACTGGCAAACATGCAGCAAATCCATTTTAAGATACCATGCTGTGAAGAGGAGTCTTTTGCAGGAAACTGCCAGAGTCATCTCTGACAGCAGACAGCTGCTGCTTGCTAATTGCAGTCAAAACTTAGCTCATAATTGTCAGTTTAAGAAAAACTAACTGTTGGTAAGTTCGGCTCCTCACCCTAAAAGTGATGATGAGAAAGAAAGGTCTTTGCATCACTTCTTTTAAAAGGGCAGCATATGTTTCCCTACTTTTGACCACATTCAAAAGGTACTTTATGGATTACAGTGCACAACAAGGTTAGGAACTGTACTGTATGAAATATGAGAAGCAGAGCATGTTGTGCAGTGGTAGTGTCCTTACCTCTGAGCCAGGAGGCCTGCATTCAAATCCCACCTGCTCCAGAGGTGTGCTGCACAAGAAGTTGATTAAAAATATCGACAAAATGTGAGGTCTTTCTGCCACGGCAGCCAATTTGTACAGAGCAAGTGCTGCAAACGAGCATATTCTTTGAGTGGAGATGTTTGTAGGATCACTTTAAGATACTTCACATAGAGTCACTATGTCTCTAGGGGTCTGCCAACCCCATCTGCTTATATTCCAGGAAATACGGTGGGATATGACATCACAAGGAACTGGTGACTTGGTGCATGCAGGTCAAACTTGAGGAAGGGGAAAGAAAAATAGGTGGAAAGTATAAGGCAAAAAGGGCGTACACACAGTTTGACTGAATGGCCTCTTTCTTCCAATGTAGCGTGAGAGATTGACAGCTCCAAAGACATTGAAGAAATACAGGAAAAACTGGTTACCTGTTCTCGTAGTAATATAGAAAATAGGAGCATGAGTTGTCCATTTGGCCCTTCAAGCCTGCTCTGCCATTCAATATGATGAAGGCCAAATATCCAACTCATTACCCTGGTCCCACTTTATCCCCATTCGTTTTGATAGCTTGAGCGCACAGAACATTACTTTATGGCTTCTTGAAAACTTTCAACGTTTTCATCTCAAACATTTCTTCTGGCAGAGAAATCCAGTCTTAACACTGTCCGTGCGAAGAAATTTCTCTCATCTCAGTCTTAAATGGCCTACTCCAAATTCTTAGACTGTGACCCTGTTTCTGGATTCCCTGATCATCGGGAATATCCTTTATCTTGTCTCGTCCTGTTAGAATTTTATAAGTTATTATGAGATCACACCTTATTTGCCTAAACTCCAGTTAATATAGACCTAACCGACTCAGTCTGCCTTCAGAGATAGTAGGAACTGCAGATGCTGGTGAATCCGAGACAACAAGGTGCAGGGCTGGATGAACACAGCAGGCCAAGCAGCATCATAGGAGCAGAGAG
>NW_025974422.1:5971-8500 GCF_021869965.1 Rhincodon typus
GCTTTTCTGATGAAGGGTCTAGGCCCGAAACGTCAGCCTCTCTGCTCCTATGATGCTGCTTGGCCTGCTGTGTTCATCCAGCCCTGCACCTTGTTGTCTCAGATTCTCCAGCATCTGCAGTTCCTACTATATCTGGATATCATTTGTCTTTTATTGGAAAGGTCAGCAGCAGTCTGGAAGATTGGAAGACTTTTGCAGATCAATAAAAGGTCCCAACAAAGTAATAAAAAGAACAAAAGTAAGTTATGAAAGAAAACTAGTGCAAAATTTAAAAATGTATAGCAAAAGCGTCTATAAGCATGTAAAAAATGAAGAGAGTAGCTAAAGGGAATGTTGGCCCTTGGAGAATGAGACTGCAAGTTGATAGTGGAGACATTAAATCAATATTTTGCCTCATTTTTAACAGTGGGGAAACATTAATACTATCCCAGTTTAAACAGGTAATGCAGAGGTTTTAGGAGCTTAGAACAATCATCACCACTGAGTAAAAAGTACTGAGCAAACTATTGGGATTGAAGGCAGACAAATTCGCAGGGTCTGATGGCCTACACCCTAGGGTCTTAAAAAAAAGTTGCAGCAGACATAATGGATCCACTGGTTATAATATTCCAAAATACTCTTGATACAGAAATGTTCCAGTGGATTGGAAAACAGCTAATGTATTGCACTTATTCCAAAATGGAAGGGAGGCAGAAAGTAAGAAACTATAGGAGCAGTTAGTTTAACATCTGTCATTGGGAAATTTTTAGAATCCATTATTAAGGAAGTAATAACTGGATATTTGGAAAGTCAAAATGCAATCCATCAGTCAGCATGGTTTTATGGATGATAAACCATGTTGGACTAATTTGCTAGAGTTCTTGAAGATGTAACAAGCAAAACGGATAATCGGGATCATGTAGATGTAGTATATCTGGGCTTCCAGAAGGTATTTGATCAGGTGCCACACAGAAATTAATACAGAAGATAAAATCTCATGGGGTTATGGGTAATTTATTAGCTTGGATAGATGACTAACCAATAGAAAGCAGAGAGTAATGATAAATGGATCTTTTTCTGGTTGGAAAGATGAAATTAATGGGGTGCCACAGGGTTCTATCCATGAATTCCAGCAATTTACAATCTATATTAATGACTTCAATGCAGGGATAGAAGGTGTTACAGCCAAATTTGCAGATGACACTAAAATAGGTAGGAAAGTAAGTTAGAATAAAGAAACAAGAAATGTACAAATGGATATGAATGGTCCAACATTTGGCAGGTGGAATTTAAAATGGATACCACTTACAAAGTTACCCATTTTTGATTGTAAGAATAGAAAGGTAACTTATTATCTAAATGGAGACAAATTTCAGATTGCTTTGGTGCAGATGGATCTGGATGTCTTCTGCATGAATCACAGAAAACTAGTCCACAGGTACAGCAAATGGAAGGCAAATGGAATTTTGGCATTTATTACTAAAGGAATAGAGCATAAAAATAGGGAAGTGTTGCTGCAGATGGACAAGGCATTAATGAGACCCCACCTGGAGTATCGGGTACAATTTTACTTCCCATACTTGAGGAGGGATGTAATCACATTAGATGCAGTCAGAGGAGGTTCGCTAAATTGATTCCAGAGATGACAGTTTGACTTAGGAAGAGAGATTGAGCAGTTTAGGCCTATATTCTCTAGAATTTAGAAGAATGAGAGGAAATCTAATTAAGGTATATAAGATGCTTAAGGGAAATAGGCGTAGAAAGGAAGTTCCCTCTAGTGGACAATCTATACATAAGGTCATGGTTTTCGAATAAGAATAGCAGATTTAAAACAGAAATGAGGAGAAATTAATTCTCTAAAAGGATTGTGAATCTACGGAATTCATTTACTCCAGAGTGTGGTCAATGCCGGGATATTAAGTAAATTTAAGGAGATAGATTTTCAGTTAGTAACAGGACGAAGAGTTGTGGAGAGCAAGCTGGAAAGTGGAGTTGAGGTCAAGATTAAATCAGACTTGATCGTGTTGAATGATGGAGCAGGCTTGAGGGATTGAATTGCTCACCCCTGCTTCTAGTTCTTATGTTATGTTGTTATATTATGTTTATAATCACACAAAATTTAAGAGGTCTAGGACACGCCAATTTCTGTCCTCTGGTCATTTTTAATAAATGGGTTGGTTAGTTCAGTTGGCTGAATGTTTGGCTTGCAATACAGAGTGGCACCAACAGTGTTGGTTCAATTCCTATACCAGCTGATATTACCATGAAGAACTTTCTTTCCCAACCTCTCCCCTTGCCTGAGGTGTGGCAAACTCCAGGTTAAACCACTACCAGTCATCTCTCTCATTAGAGAGCGCGGCCTATGGGCTGATAAGAGCATAGTTACTTTATCTTTACCTTTTATTCATATATTGCCTTAATTTTTCTACCAAATATGTTATCATATCAAATGATTTCTGAAAATTCACATATGCAACAGCTACCATTTTTCCTCCACCTACATACTTCCTAATTTCTTTTAAAATTAAATGTTCTCCAACCTGTCTATGG
>NW_025974423.1:0-5894 GCF_021869965.1 Rhincodon typus
TTCCTCTGTTTACCCTATCTACACCTCTTAGAATTTTTAAGGTTTTTAATGAGGATCCATGCCTCCCCTCATTCTTCTAAACTCCAGCCAGTTTCGCCTTCACTCCGCCCAGAATAGATTCTATACCATCTGATTCGAGATCACGCTTATTGCTGCCATGCATATTCCATCTCATACAGAGCTACATCACCCACACTGTCTCCCTCCCTGTCATTTCCAAAAGTCTTTCCCACCCCCTCAATATTTGTTTGGATGTTTCACTGGAGAACCAACTCCTGTCCCAATCTCTCCTGGTCTTCTGACCAAAATATCAAAGAGTGTTACATTAATGAACAAAGCGTTGATTGTGGACAGAACACCAGGCGTTTAGAGAGTAAAGGGAGGTGATTGGTCAAGTGTCGATAATTATCAGGTTGAGTGGGGTGTTTTTGAATGTTTGTTTATTGAATTGTGATTTAGTAAGAATACTGTCAAAAAAAAAGCAAATTTCTGAGAAGGGAGTGATTTGCTTAGCCCTTTTGGAGGGCAATTAGAAATAATTCCCTTCACTTTTGGTTTGGAGTCACATGGAGTTCCAGGCTTGGAAAGGATGGCTGATTTCCTTCTCCTAACGACACCCTTTTGTCTCCGTTCAGCAGGATTTCAAGAGCCATCCAGTTTCACCATGTCTGAGGTCGTTTCTCACTTCCTGATTCTAAGAACGAACTGAACTTAAATTATATACAGCAATCAGGGTGCAATGTTTGGTGAATGATGAGAGACATGCTGACAACATGAAGAGTTATTTATTCACTTGTGGGACATGGGCTCAGCCCAGTATTTATTGTCCCTTTCCTTAGATGCCCCATTGAGAAACTGGTGGTGAGCTGTCTTCTTGAACCACTGCAGTCCATGTGTTGTAGATAGACCCACAGTGTCCTGAGGGAGGGAATTCCAGGAATTTGACCAGGCGACACTGAAGAAACGGCTGACATATTTCCAAGTCAGGATGGTGTGTGGTTCAGAGGGTAACTTGCAGGAGGTGGTGTTCCCATGTATCTGCTGCCCTTTTCCTTATATATGGAATTGGATGTGAGTTTGGAAGGTGCTATCTAGAGAATCTTTGTTGAATGTCTGCAGTGCATTTTGTAGATGGTACACACTGCTGCTACTGAGCATCAGTGATGGAGGGAGGGATGCTTGTGGATCTAATGCCAATCAATCAGGCTGCTTTGTCCTGGGTGGTGTCAAGTTTCCTGAGTGTCCAGGCAAGTGGGAGTATTTCATTACACTCCTGACTTGTGTGTTGTCATGGGGGACAGGTTTAGGAAGGTAGGATGTGAATTATTCATTGCAGGATTGCCAGCTTCTGACTTGCTCCTGTACCACAGTATTTATTTGGCTATAATCCAGTTTAATTGCTGGTCAATGATAAACTCCAGGATGTTGATAGCGGGGGAATTCAGTGATGATAACACCATTGAACGATCAAGGAGTGACGGTTACTTTCTGGAGTGCTGTGTGCATTTCTGGTCACCTCATTACAGGAAGGATGTGGTAACACGAGACGAGGTACAGAGAAGGTTTGCCAGGTGCTTCCTGGGTTGTGGTTATTGAGCAAAAATCGGCTTGGATTGTTTTCTTTAGAGCAGAGAAGACTGAGGAGGGACATATTTGAGCTGTTTATGATGATGAGGGGTTTGGACAGGGTGAAAAGAGTGAAAGTGTTTCTCTCTTGAGGGGTCAATCACAAGGGGGCATAGTTTTACGTCAGGGGCAGGAGATTCAGTGAAGATTTGAGAAAATAGTCTTTTTCACTCACAGGGTGTTGCAAATCAGGAATGCACTGCCTGGGAAGGTAATGGAGGGCAGAAAGCTTCCAATCTCTAAAATATGCTTGGATGAGCACTTGACATAACATTCAAGGATATGAGACACGTGCAGGAGATGGGATTCGCGTGCCTTTTGTTAGTGGCAGTTATTGTCGGTGCCGACTCAATGGGCCGAAGGGCCTTTTCTACGACGTATGACTCAATGACTCTCTCAATGGTAACTCCCCAGGAAGTTGATATTGGGGGATTCAGTGATAGCAACAACATTGAACATCAAGGGACAGTGGTTAGATTCTCTGTCAATGGTAACCCCCGCCCGGGTATTGGTAACTGGAATGGAAGTAAAGTCTGCATTAGCTTTTGACTCCATCGAACTGCTTAACTCTTTTAAATTATTTGCATTAAACTGGTCCCCACTGATAGTCTCAATCGATGAGCGAACTCCATGGTTTTTGAACTCGGTGTGTTTTCTCCTCAGTTCCTGTCACAGATGCTGCGCTGATATCCCGCACCAATGGGACTGAGATACAGCCCGGGGACCGCCTTGTTCTCCGGTGCCTGGTGAGGGAAGGCACTGAGCCCCAGTTCATTTGGTACCGTGACAACGTGCCGTTAAGAAACGGCAGTGCGAGCTCCCATGTGACTGCCGATGGTGGTGAGCTGGTTATTCATTCATTCCGGAGAGACAATGTCGGGAGGTATCACTGTGCAGCGATCAACAAAGGAACCAACGGCACCATTTTTAACGTGACCAGCGACTATATCGAATTCACGTTGCGAGGTAAGAGTGACAGTCAGATCAAACATAGACAGAGCGCAGAGAAAGGCCGTTCGCTCCATCCAGTCTGTGCCAGTCGGAAACAATTAACCATCTCAATTGGGAAGGTGACGGCTGGATGGTATTATCGTGAGGTTATTAATCCAACGACCTTGGTCATGTTCCCAAGATCCCAGTTCAAATCCCACTCATACTCGATGGCAGAATTTGAGCGCAATAAAAATCTGGAAGTATAAGTCTTATGGAGAGGTGCATGCAGAGGAGATTCACCAGGAGGTTGCCCTGGGGTGGAACATTTCAGCGATGAAGAGAGGCTCCATAAGATCAGGCTGTTTTCTTTGGAGCAGGGAAGGCTGAGGGGGAACTGATAGAGGTGTGTAAGTCTGAGGTTCAGGTGTGTAAGTCTGAGGTTCAGGGTCGGCGATGGGGGACGGGGGATAGCGAGCAGCTGTTCATCTGAGTGCAAGGGTGAATAATTAGGCGAGATTCATTTTGAAGTAGAAGGCAGGAGGGAAAGAGCGTGATTTGAGGATTGTTTCACTCAGTGGGTGGTGGGTGTTCCGGACTGCACTGCCTGGGAGGGTAGTTGAGGCTGGAAACCTGATAACCTTTAACAAGTACTTGGATGAGCACTCAAAGCGTCAAAACATTCAAGGCTATCAGGGGCTGGTGCGAGAAAGTGTGTTCGGTGCAGGGAGCTCAATGGGCCAATTTCTTCCACCCTGTATGACTCTCCATAGTGGCAGGGAGTTACGTATCTGCAGAGGTTAGTCAGTCTGATGCTAACCGTGTACCTCACACAGGGCTGATGTGGTAAAACTTCCCGGTGAATTTGTTAACGTGAGCCGGATATTGTTGTTGGATTTCAGCTCGGAGTTATTCCACGGAGATCGCGGCCTCGCTCGTCCCAGTTTTGCTGTTCGGTGGCCTGATCGCGTCGGTGTGGTTCATCCACCGGACGAGGGACACAGGTCTGTAACGTCCCACGGGGATGGGTTGTTCCCTGGGGCATGGCACTGCCGTCCCCGCCCTAGTGTAACCTTTTCAGCTGAACAGGGTGAGGGTGGGGGACCCGGGGAAGGAGGTGATGGGTCAGGAACTGGGGTAGGCCGTGTTCCTGACAGTAGGGAGGAAGAGCACTCAAAGTTAGCCTCCTGGATCGGGTAAATGTGATCACTACCCCCACTCCGTGTCACCTCAGAGAAGAGGAGAGACATAAGATCATGTGAACCAGGAGCAGGAGGAGGCCATTCAGCCCCCTCGAGTCCCTTCCGCTAATCCTAACCCTAAGCCTAAACTCAAACCAAACCTTCAACTAAAACCTCGTCCTAAACCCAACCCTAATACTAACTCTAATCTTGGCTCTCAGCCAAATGCTGACTAAAACCCGAACACTAACCCTAAACTTAAACCTAATCCGAAACTGAACACTAAGCCTCACCCCAACCGTGAACTTCGCCCGACACTTACCCTCAACCAATCCTTAACCCTAATGCTAAACCTAACCCTCAACCAATCCTTAACCCTCATGCTAACCTGAACCCTAAACCAATCCTTAACCCGAATCCGAACCCTAAACTTTATCACTGACCCGAACCCGAGCCCGAAGTCTAACCTTGGCCCTCACTCGCACATTAACCCTAACCCTCACCCTATCCCTTTCACAGCTGGTTAATGTGCATTAAGATGGGTTTGACAAATCTCATCTATTGATGTGTTTGTTCTCTGTTTATGACTGAGTAAAGGTCTTGGCAGCTCCTGTCTGTAAGAGTGCAATATGCTGAGAATGTCCTCTCTCTCCCTGCAGGCAATTCCTCAACTGTGTCACAGCCCAAGAGGTAAGGGGATGAAACTGCAGCTTTTATATTTTACATTGTTATCCCGATTCCTCTTAGGGAAAGAGTACGAAGAGGGAAGCAGAGGACTGTGAAACTTTGCAGAGGAACATAGATACATTGAGTGAGTGGGCAAAGGTCTGGCAGATGGAATACAATGTAAATAAATGTGAAGTCATACATTTTGGTAGGAGTAATAGTAAAAAGGATTATTACTTGAATGGTAAAAAGTTGCAGCATGCTGCTATGCAGAGGGACCTGGGTGTCCTTGTGCATGAATCACAGAAGGTAGGTCTGCAGGTACAACAAGTAATTAGGAAGACAAATGGAATTTTGTCCTTCATTGCTAAAGGGTTTGAAATAAAAAGCAGAGAGGTTATGCTTCAGCTGTACAAGGTGCTGGTGAGGCCATACCTGGAGTACTGTGTGCAGTTTTGGTCTCCTTACTTGAGAAAGGATGTACTGGCACTGGAGGGGGTGCAAAGGAGGTTCACTAGGTTGATTCTGGAGTTGAGGGGGTTGGCTTATGAGAAGAGACTGAGTAGATTGGGATTATATTCATTGGAATTCAGAAGATTGAGGGGGGATCTTATAGAAACATATAAAATTATGAAGGGAATAGAAAAGATAGAAGTACAGAGGATGTTTCCACTGGCAGGTGAAGCTAGGACAAGAGGGCATAGCCTCAAGATTAGAGGGAGCAGATTTAGGACTGAACTGAGAAGGAATTTCTTCACCCAGAGGGTTGTTAATCTGTGGAATTCCTTGCCCAGTGAAGTCGTTGACGCTACTTCAGTAAACGCTTTTAAAAAAAGGTAGATTTTTTTTTTTTGAACAATAAAGGAATTAAGGGATAGGGTGAGAACGCGGGTAAGTGGATCTGACTCCACGAAAGGATCAGCCATGATCTTATTGAATGGCGGAGCAGGCTCGAAGGGCCAGACGGCCTACTCTTGCTCCTAGTTCTTATGTTCTGATGTTCTTATTACCGTATCCTTTTAACATGAGCCTAACAAACCAGGAAACCTTACGCCTGGAAGGTCCCAGGTGGCTTTTATTCATTCACAGGGATGTGGGTGTCACTGGCAGGGCCAGCATTTATTGCCCATCCCTAATTGCCCCAGAGGGCAGTTATAGTTAACCAGCTTCTGGAATCACATGTAGGCCAGACCAGGTAAGGACGGCAGATTCCCTTCCTCAAATAACATTAGTGAAAACCAGATGGGGAATTGGGCAGCTCCTTGAGGGTGAGAAAGCTCCATTTTCGGATGGAAAACAGGGACGTGGGACCAAGGAATAACAGGATCTCACTGGGCTTTGTATTTTCCATGATAGCTTTGCTGTTTTGTTGAAGCTGAGCGTGGTGTTGAAAGCATTGTGTTCGAAATGACAACTTCCTTCCCCTTTCTACTGGAAATAGATCCCAAGCTTCTGGTGAAGGGGCAGCAGCCGGCAATCTGGAGTATGCAG
>NW_025974423.1:5994-8500 GCF_021869965.1 Rhincodon typus
AGTCAGTCTGATGCTAACCGTGTACCTCACACGGGGCTGATGTGGTAAAACTTCCCGGTGAATTTGTTAACGTGAGCCGGATATTGTTGTTGGATTTCAGCTCGGAGTTATTCCACGGAGATCGCGGCCTCGCTCGTCCCAGTTTTGCTGTTCGGTGGCCTGATCGCGTCGGTGTGGTTCATCCACCGGAGGAGGGACACAGGTCTGTAACGTCCCACGGGGATGGGTTGTTCCCCGGGGCATGGCACTGCCGTCCCCGCCCTAGTGTAACCTTTTCAGCTGAACAGGGTGAGGGTGGGGGACCCGGGGAAGGAGGTGATGGGTCAGGAACTGGGGTAGGCCGTGTTCCTGACAGTAGGGAGGAAGAGCACTCACAAAGTTAGCCTCCTGGATCGGGTAAATGTGATCACTACCCCACTCCGTGTCACCTCAGAGGAGGAGAGACATAAGATCATGTGAACCAGGAGCAGGAGGAGGCCATTCAGCCCCCTCGAGTCCCTTCCGCTAATCCTCACCCTAAGCCGAAACTCAAACCTAACCTTAAACTAAAACCTAGTCCTAAACCCAACCCTAATACTCGCTCTAATCTTGGCTCTCAGCCAAATGCTGACTAAAACCCGAACACTAATCCTAAACTTAAACCTAATCCTAAACTGAAACCTAATCCTAAACTGAACACTAAGCCTCACCCCAACCGTAAACTTAACCCAACACTTACCCTCAACCAATCCTTCACCCTCATGCTAACCTGAACCCTAAACCAATCCTTTACCCGAATCCTAACCCTAAACTTTATCACTGACCCTAACCCTAGCCCTAAGTCTAACCTTGGCCCTCACTCACACATTAACCCTAACCCTCACCCTCTCCCTTTCACAGCTGGTTAATGTGCATTAAGATGGGTTTGACAATTCTCATCTATTGATGTGTTTGTTCTCTGTTTATGACTGAGTAATGGTCTTGGCAGCTCCTGTCTGTAAGAGTGCAATAGGCTGAGAATGTTCTCTCTCTCCCTGCAGGCAATTCCTCAACTGTGTCACAGCCCAAGAGGTAAGGGGATGAAACTGCAGCTTTTATATTTTACATTGTTATCCCGATTCCTCTGAGGGAAAGAGTACGAAGAGGGAAGCAGAGGACTGTGAAACTTTGCAGAGGAACATAGACACATTGAGTGAGTGGGCAAAGGTCTGGCAGATGGAATACAATGTAAATAAATGTGAAGTCATACATTTTGGTAGGAGTAATAGTAAAAAGGATTATTACTTGAATGGTAAAAAGTTGCAGCATGCTGCTATGCAGAGGGACCTGGGTGTCCTTGTGCATGAATCACAGAAGGTAGGTCTGCAGGTACAACAAGTAATTAGGAAGGCAAATGGAATTTTGTCCTTCATTGCTAAAGGGTTTGAAATAAAAAGCAGAGAGGTTGTGCTTCAGCTGTACAAGGTGCTGGTGAGGCCATACCTGGAGTACTGTGTGCAGTTTTGGTCTCCTTACTTGAGAAAGGATGTACTGGCACTGGAGGGGGTGCAAAGGAGGTTCACTAGGTTGATTCCGGAGTTGAGGGGGTTGGCTTATGAGGAGAGACTGAGTAGATTGGGATTATATTCATTGGAATTCAGAAGATTGAGGGGGGATCTTATAGAAACATATAAAATTATGAAGGGAATAGAAAAGATAGAAGTACAGAGGATGTTTCCACTGGCAGGTGAAGCTAGGACAAGAGGGCATAGCCTCAAGATTAGAGGGAGCAGATTTAGGACTGAACTGAGAAGGAATTTCTTCACCCAGAGGGTTGTTAATCTGTGGAATTCCTTGCCCAGTGAAGTCGTTGACGCTACTTCAGTAAACGCTTTTAAAAAAAGGTAGATTTTTTTTGAACAATAAAGGAATTAAGGGATATGGTGAGAACGCGGGTAAGTGGATCTGAGTTCATGAAAGGATCAGCCATGATCTTATTGAATGGCGGAGCAGGCTCGAAGGGCCAGACGGCCTACTCTTGCTCCTAGTTCTTATGTTCTTATTACCGTATCCTTTTAACATGAGCCTAACAAACCAGGAAACCTTACGCCTGGAAGGTCCCAGGTGGCTTTTATTCATTCACAGGGATGTGGGTGTCACTGGCAGGGCCAGCATTTATTGCCCATCCTTAATTGCCCCAGAG
Source organism: Rhincodon typus (assembly GCF_021869965.1). Classification (NCBI taxonomy): domain Eukaryota; kingdom Metazoa; phylum Chordata; class Chondrichthyes; order Orectolobiformes; family Rhincodontidae; genus Rhincodon; species Rhincodon typus. The sequence continues at coordinate 8,156 of NW_025974423.1, forward strand.
GGCAGTTATAGTTAACTAGCTTCTGGAATCACATGTAGGCCAGACCAGGTAAGGACGGCAGATTCCCTTCCTCAAATGACATTAGTGAAAACCAGATGGGGAATTGGGCAGCTCCTTGAGGGTGAGAAAGCTCCATGTTCGGATGGAAACCAGGGACGTGGGACCAAGGAATAACAGGATCTTACTGGGCTTTGTATTTTCCATGATAGCTTTGCTGTTTTGTTGAAGCTGAGCGTGGTGTTGAAAGCATTGTGTTTGACATGACAACTTCCCTTCCCCTTTCTACTGGAAATAGATGCCAAGCTTCTGGTGAAGGGGCAGCAGCCGGCAATCTGGAGTATGCAG
>NW_025974424.1:0-8500 GCF_021869965.1 Rhincodon typus
GTTTCAGGCCTAGACCCTTCTTCAGAAGAAAGGTCTAGGCCCGAAACGTCAGCTTTCCTGCTCCTCTGATGCTGCTTGGCCTGCTGTGTTCATCCAGCTCTACGACTTGTTATCCAAGATGAATACAGAACTGGCTTAGTCATAGAAGACTGAAAGTTTCGGTGAAAGCGTCTTTTTCTGACTGGAGGCTGACTAGTGGTGTTCTGTGGGAATCAGTGCTGGGGCCCCTGTTGTTTGTAATATATATAAATAATCTGGGAGAGAATGTAGTTGATCTGATTAGTAAGTTTGCGGATGACACAAATATTGGAGAGTTGCAGATAGTGAGGTGGTTTGCCAGAAAATACAGCAGGATACAGATAGGCTGAAGAATTGGGTGGAGAAATTGAGATGGAGTTTAATCTGGACAAATGTGAGGTTATACATTTTGGAAGATCTAATGCAGGAGGGTAAGATACAGTAAATAGCAGAATCCTTATTGGCATCAACAGAAGAATCTAGGCATACAGGTCCACAGTTCCCCAATGTGGCAACACAAGTGAATAAGTCAGTCAAAAAGGCATATGGCATACTTGCCTTCATTGGTCAGGGCATAGATTATAAAAATTGGCAAATCGTGTTGCAGCTGGATAGAACTTTAGTTAGGCAACATTTGGAAAAATATGTACAGTACTGATCACCACAGTGCCAGAAGGATGTGGAAGATTTGGAGAGGGTACCTAAACCAGAATATTGCTTGGTTTGGAGGGTATTAGCTATGAGGAGAAATTGGACAAATCCCGTTTGTTTTCACTTGATCATTGAAGGGTGAGGGATGGCCTGATAGAAGTTTAGTAGGGGACATAGGTGTAAGTTTAAAGGGGGTAAGTTTAAAAGAGATGTGAGAGGCAATTTTTTTACATAGAGGGTGGTAAGTGCTTGGAATGCACTACTAGAGGAGGTGGTGGAGGTGGATACAATAGCAACATTTAAGAGGCATCTTGACAGATTGACGAATAGGAAGGGAATAGAGGAATATGGACCATGTGGAGACAGCATTTTTTTAGTTTAAAAAGGCATCATGAGTTGGCACAGTCTTGGCGGGCGAAGGGCCTGTTCCTGCACTGTTCCTTGTTCTGTGAAAGGAGACTTTCTGAGAACATGTAGGTAGTACGTTGACTCTTCATTGTAAAAAAAGTATAACATTTCCTAAAACACGTTCACTTTTCTTCATAAGATATGTGAGCGAGTCAGTTTGGCTGTGAATATAGCATGAAGCTCAGAGCCTGGGCCATCCTTAGGGCCACACAATGTTTTGTGGTCTAAAGTATGGAGTCAGCAGCTCCTGCAACACCTTAGAAAGTGATTGCTAATTTGGAAACTACGTTGCATCTTTCCAGGCCACAATCCTCAGCTTGTGTGTCATAGCCATTAGTGAGATTAATTCCTGATGCTGCATGATCATGGTCGAGAAAGCTTGGGGTCTGGATTTATACTCTACACAGTAGTTTCATGCCTAATGTGCAGAGAAAGCATACCGTGTTTGCAGGGTCTTTCACCTGAGCTAAAAGTGTGTCTGTGTAATATCGGTGTCCTTTGAAGAGCCTTCATCACTCAAAAACTCCTCTTAAAACAAATTACTTAAACAGCCCACTCTGAGTGTTTTTGCAGCCATTTTCAGCTCCATAGCACACATTATTTGCAGCACAATGGAAGGAAACAGCAATTGCACTTCACATAGTAGATTTCAGGTCCAGTCTTTTGAAGTCCAAAATGTACCTATTCCTCTCTTGGTAGCCCTGCCTGTTAGCCCCATCAGCTTTGATGGACTCCCCATGTTCTTACTTAATCTTATTTTTAAGTTCATTCATTCATTTGTTGGATTTGGGCATCATTGGCTAGGACAGCATTTATTACCCATCCCTCGAGTGAACCACATTGCTGTGGGTCCGGAGCCATATGTAGGCCAGACCAAGTAAAGATGGAAGATTTCCTTCCCTAAAGGACATTAGTGAACCAGTTTTGTTGTTAAGTCAATGAACAGTAGTTATATGGTCTTCATTTAATTCCAGATTTTTACTGCATTCAAATTTTGCTGTCTGTCACTCTTGGTTTCGAACTCATGCCCCCAAAATATTACTACCCTGGGGTCCTGGATTGCCAGCCCTGTGATATTGCACTATACCATAACCTTCCCTATATATCTGCATCTCCGCACTTTACCCCCTCTCCCAGTCTCAGGCCTATCATATCAGATATAGCAGTCCATTGAGTCCCCAAACAAGCCAGGGTGTTGCTGAATGTTGATGTCCCCTTTTCCAGCATTACCCCTTTCCCTTCCATGTTCTATTGTCTTCCCCTTTTATGCATTGAGTTGTCCCCCCTTCAAAATTGTTATACCCACGGTATCTAGCATATAAGTAGTTCAGCTATAACGCGTGTTTCGTTAATGCAAATTGGCTGTAACGCAACTGATGAACAGTGGACGTTGTTTGGATAATGTGAACTTTTGCTATAAAGGTTTAGTGACTTTCTATAGTGATTTCCCTCCAACCTATTTTCAATGGCAATTTTCCATATCGCAATTTTCAATAGCGCATGGCCATGCAAAAATGCAACTATCGTGTTATAGGAGAATCACCTGCACTGCTTCCAATCTCCACAATTCAACTTACCAGCTTCCCTCTCACAGCAGAGGCTAACTCCCCATTGACCTTTACTGAGCAGACCCACAAGACTTGGCCTACCCCCGTGACTGACATGGACGGATAGCCCCAACTGATGACTGACTAGACCCCTGACTGTGACCCATTCCCCAGACTACAGAGATCCAAACCCCGTGACCCTGAATGCCTCAAGAAGCTGACTGAAACTGGAGACTGTCTTTGACCTCCTGTGGCAGTGTGTCGCTGTGTCTGCAGGAACCCCTTTAAATCAAGAATCATGCTACAACTAGCATGCAGGCCTGATCTCAAAAGCTTGTTTGGTCTGTTCTTTTCCTTTTGCCACAAGCTGTTTCCCAAAGTTCACATGCCATCTTCAGTTCACAATTCCCAGTTCACAGCTCCAAACCAAAATTGATAAAAACAAGTAAAAAAAAGTGAAAAATCAGTGAGGGCTCTAACAATATATAAATGAAGTGGAAACAAAGCTTTGGGGAAAGAACAGGAGTGTGGGATTAATTGGATAGTTCCACAAAAAAGCTGGGACAGTTACAACAGCCTCCTATGCAGACTTTGCCACAACATTACAGAATTCGCAATGTTGAATTGTGGCTATTTCTAAGTCTTTTCTTTATTCTTTCACAGGACGTGGGTGTTGCTGGCAAAGCAGGCATTAGTTGCCCGTCCCTAATTACCCTTGAACTGAGCAGCATGCTGGCAACATGCTAAGCTACATGGCCGCATTTCTGAAGGTCCACGCATGGCAATTGGTGTGCTGATGTTATTCCCAGCACGGTTTTCTGGTTTTGGAAGCCACTACCACGCACAGATCTCAGGGTCTGCACAGAAGAAACTACATTGAGGGAACTTGGATGTTTGAAAGGGCAGGTAAGAATCAACCATATTTCTGTGAATCTGGAGTCACATGGGTGAGACCAGAATGGCAGATTTCCTTCCATGAAAGGTATTAGTGAACCAAATGGGCCTTCATGATCATCATTAATGAGTCTAGATTTTATTTCCAGATTTATTAATTGAGCTAAAATGCTGTGTTGAGATTTGAAACCATATCCCATATATTAATCTGGACCTAGGGATTTCTAGCCCAGTGCCATTACCATTATACCACCATAGCAGGGGGGTCCACTTAGCTCAGTTGGGCAAATGGCTGGTTTGCAAAGCAGTGCCACGCTAACAATGTGGGTTCAATTCCTGCACCAGCTGAGGTTACCATGAAGGATTCTCCTGTCAACCTCTCCTCGCCAGCTGTCCCTCTCTAATGAGAGAGGAGCCCTATGGCTTTACTCTGCAGACCAATTAGCTCTGTTTGCTGGATGACTAGTTGCAACACTGAGAGATGCCAACAGCATGGGTTCAATTTCCACACTGGCTGAAGTTACTATGAAGGACTCTTATTCTCAATCTCTCTCTTCTCCTGAGGTGTGGTGACCTTCAGGTTAAACCACCACCAATCATCTCTCTCCTTAATGAGAAAGCAGTCCTCTGCACCAGCATATCCCCATAAAGTAACATACATGTAGTTTCAGTTGATAGGTTTTGAAAAGTTCTGAATATCATACATTTCTTCAAGATGTCTTGCACAATAGTTTCACATGTGCTGATATCTCACACTTTAAATTCCTGGCAAAACTGCATTGCTTGAAAACTGTGCAAAACTATTGTCATGAGTCCAGCATTGTGCTGCTATGTGATTCACAAAAGTATTAAGAGATAATTATTTTGCAATTGGCAAGTAACGTTATAAGGCAATTGAGAATGGTGTATGTTATGAAGCAATCTATCTCAAGAATTCATTACAATACTCAGAGATACTATTTGAAAGTCCTTCTGCAATTTTAGTTAATATGTATTTGAAACCTTGTGGTCTTATGGATTTGATAACACTTCAATGTCATTTATTTGGTGAAATGTCTAGGGACTAAGCTGCTAAAGGGCCAGGAAAGGGAATGCTCAAACCACAAGCTTATTATGACAATGTAAAATTCAGTTCCATAGGATATTGAATGATCATTCTGGCTGACTGAATTTCCTAGGGAACTGAAAGAAGCCCTAACCAAATTCTGCGCAGGACTGCAACACCAAAAGACATGGGGACTGCATTAAAGGGACAGATGGGTATTGGAGTCCTCAACTTCGGCCCTAAACAGATAAGGAATTGTGACAAACTGGAGGGAGAGCTAATGGCTGCAGCACATGTCATTTCATTAGAGGATCCCTGCTACTCTCACAGGTGCTACTCTCATAAAATGCACAGATGTTGAGGCTGGGTGGTTCGATCAGCAACTGACCTCCTGTGGGAGGGAGCTGAGCTGTAGTTACCTGCCAGTCCTCTGTGTGATGGTTGGGGAAGGGGTGGCCTGTCTGTTCGGATGGAGGGAAACTCAGATTAAGGTGATAAATCCCCAGTAGACCTCATTGTTGAACCATCTTTCCTGCCACTATCCTGCCCAATTTCAGACGCAGCAACAACAGAGGAAGGGCATTGTGGTCACTGGACTGGTGAGCGAGAAGCCCAAGATCACGTTCTAGGGACTTGGGTCTGAATTTCACCATGACAGACGGTGAAATTTGAATTCATAAAATCTAGAACTAAAAAAAACCCTAGTGGCAACTGTGTAACTGCCATCAATTGTTAAAAACCCATCTGGTTCACGTAATGTCAATTAGGGAAGGAAATCAGCCATTCCTCCCTGGCCTGGCCTACACGTGACTCCAAACCACAACAAGGTGGTTGACTCTTAACTGTCATCTGAAATGATCTGGAGAGTTAGTCAGTCCAAAAACAGTTGGAGGCTGGGAAACTAATACTGGCCTTGCCAGTGATGCTCATGTCCCAAACAAGAATACAAGAATTTGCTTTTTAATTACATCATGAACTGATGGTCTTCCATAGCACAAAACAGCTGCTTGATTCTGCTGCAGTTTTACTGTCTTTGCTATATGACAGTAGCCTTCAATTCTTCAAACCAATTTAGCAGAAAAGGAACTGGCACTGAGCAGGTTAAATTCATTAGATGTTCAGTAGGGACCTTGTAATTATAATGAGCAATTAGTGTGAAGAATTTCTTAGCTGTCGTTGTTTTTCAAGTAAACCACATCAAAAGTAACTCATTCTGCGGCTGGTAATTGACAAAAGGGATTACCATGATCCCCAGGACTGGAATGTGGCAGGATCCATAGAAAGGCCAGAGGTGCTTTCATTAAATATCTTTGAAAATGCTTAATTAGTGTAATGAGGAAACTGACAATTGACATTCAGAAAACACTGATTTAAAATGCTTATTCTGTCAGTGCATTCTGACTGTTTTAGGAAGTAACATTCACACTACACCAGTGCTGGACAATGACCATCTCCAACAAGGGAGAATCTAACCACCTTTCCTTGACATTCAATGATGTTATGATCACTGAATCCACTACTGTCAACATCTTGGGAGTTACTATTTATCACATACTGAACTGGGTCAATCATATAAATACTGTACCTATAAAAACATGTCAGAGGCTGGGAATTCTGCAACAATAATTCACCTCCTTCTCTCAATGCTTGTCCATCATCTACAAGGCAAAAGTCAGAACTATGGTGGATTACTTGCCACTTGCCAGGATGAGTGCAGATCCAATGACACACAATAACCTTAACACCTTCCAGGACAAAGGAGCACACTTGACTGGTACTGTATCAACCACCTATAGCAGTCACTCCCTCCACCAACAATCCCATGTGGCAGCAGTGCGTAGCATCTAAAAGACACATTGCAGCAGCTCACCAAACCTCCTCAACAGCACCTACCAAACTTATGACCTCTACAACCTTGGGCAGCAGATGAATGGACGATCTGAACCTGCAAGTTCCCCTCGAAGCAACACACCATTCTGACTTAGAATTATTCCTTTTATTCATTCTTGGGATGTGGGTGTTGCTGGCTAGGCCAGTATTTATTGCACATCTCTAAATGCCCTGGAGAAGGTGGTGAGCTGCCTTTTTGAACTACTGCAGCCCTTGAGGTGCAGGAATATGTACAGTGCTATTAGGGATAGAGTTTTGGAGGATTTTCACCCAATGACAGATGAGGAATGTCAATATCGTTCCAGTTTAAGATAGTGTGTGACTTGTATCTGAGGAGTCGTGAATGATGTTGAACATTGTGCAATCATTAGTGAGCATTCACACTACTGGCCCTTTGATGAAGGTCTTAATGAAACAGCTGAAGATGGTTGGGTCTAGGATGCTACCTTGAGAAATTCTTGCTATATTGTCCCGGGGCTGTGATGATTGACATCCAACAACCATCTTCCTTTTTACTAGGTATGATTCCAACCAGAAGAGAGTTTTCCCCTGATATCCATTGACTCTAATTTTTCTAGGGCTCTTAGATGCCATGCTTCAATGTCACTCTCTTCTCCCCTCTGTAGTTCTGGCCTTTTGTCTTTTGTTAGATCAAGATTGTAATGAAGTCAGGAATTGAGTGTCTTTGGCGAAAACCAAACTGAGTATCAGTGAGCAGGCTATTCCTTTGGAAGTGCCATTTGATAGCACTGTTAATGACCCCTTCCATCATTTTGCTAATGATGGAGATTAGACTGATAGGATGGTAATTGGGTGAGGTGATTTTATCCATTTCTTGTGCACAGGGAATACCTGGGCAATTTTCCACAATGTCAGGTAGATACTAGTATTGTGTAGTACTGGAACAGCTTGGCTAGCTGCAGCTAGTTCTGAGATTGAGCCTTCCACACTATTGCCAGATATTGTTACACCTTCATTTTTGTTGAATCAATATCATGGAAATTCCCTAACAGCACTCTGAGTGTATCTACACCAGATGGAATGTAGTGGTTGAAGAAGGCAGCTTAGCACCACCTTCCCTAGAGCTGTTGGATTGGGCAAAAGTATTGGCCTTGTCAGCGCTTTTCACATGCAATGTAAGAGGAAAAAAGAATAAAGATTTTCAACACTGCACCACTAATGGCCATTCTGTCATCATGTAGGCCCTCACTGAAATTCCCTTCCCAAACCACTCTGCTCTCTTCCCTTTTAAAGAACTTCCTTAAAGTTTACCTTTTTGAGCAAGCATATGGTCACCTGTCCTAATATCTCTTGTGTGGCTTTTTGTCAAATGTTCTTTGTTCACTTCATAATAGGCTACCAAAGAACAGTACAGCACAGGAACAGGCCCTTCAGCCCACTGCACTGACACATGAGACCTTTCTAAACTAAAAACCTTTTGCCTCTACACATTCTATTCATATATCTGTCAAGATGCCTCTAAATGTTGCTATTGTATCTGCCTCTCCCACCTCCTCAGCAGCACATTCCATGCACTTACCACCTTCTGTGCAAAAACTAGCCTCTCACATCTCCTATAAACATCCCCGAGTAATTGACATTTCTACCCTGGAATAAAGGCTCTGACTATCCATTTGATCCACGCCTCTCATAATTTTGTAAACTTCTATCAGATTGCCCTTACCCTTTGATGTTCAAGTGAAAACAAACCAAGTTTGTCCAATCTCTCCTCATCGCTAATACCCTCCAAACCAGGCAACATCCTGGTATACCTTTTCTGTACCCTCTCCAAATCCTCCACATCCTTCTGTTCTGTAGTATGGTGACCAGAACTGTACACAGGTACCTTGGAATGTTTTCATAGACTGAAGGAGACATAGAAATTGTAGTAAAAGGAATCATCAGACCACAGTAAGAATGTCAAATCATTAAATCTTTAGTAATGCAATTTTAATAGTTTCATCTAAAACTATAGTGAAATTTTACTGATGGTAGGAACTGCAGATGCTGGAGAATCTGAGATAACAAGGTGTAGAGCTGGATGAAC
>NW_025974425.1:0-451 GCF_021869965.1 Rhincodon typus
AGCTACTACTATTGATTGAGCTTAACCAACCAATGTCACAGGCTAATTAGCGCAGTTACATGGATTTATCTCTTATTTCTGGAACAACGTTATACAAAGATTCAGATGTGTGCAAGTTTCTGTTACTGACTGGAACAGCGTCTGCAGCATTTGACAGGCCAGGAATTATCAGAACTACAGGCACAATTGGTGAAAACAAACACACCAGGTCAAAACTAACATGTGCCCAAGTTAGTACTGGCGTGGGTTCTGTCTGAGAGTTCAGCCACTTCATTAAGACAGTGTTACAACTGAATCAAACACTGCAGATGCTGGAAATCTAAAATACAAGCAGAATGCACTGGAAATTACTCAGCAGGTCAGGTAACATCTGCAGAGGGAGAAGTACTGTTGGTGTTTCACATTTGTTATTTATCATCAGGGTTCAAAGTTAGAAATGTCATAGGTTTTG